>NC_068338.1:39366352-39613852 GCF_014633365.1 Diospyros lotus | reverse complement strand
AATTTGGATCCAGAGGTCGTCTCTTGCTGCTGAACATGCAGCAGCTGGTAATTTTGATACTGCAATGCGTTTGCTGAGCCGGCAATTGGGAATAAGAAACTTTGTTCCTTTGAGACCCATGTTTCTTGACCTTCATACTGGCAGTCATACCTATTTACGTGCATATTCATCTGCTCCCGTATTATCTCTGGCAGTTGAACGTGGATGGAATGAGTCTGCTAGCCCAAATGTGAGGGGACCTCCAGCACTCGTATTCAATTTCTCTCAATTGGAGGAGAAACTCAAGGCTGCTTACAAAGCGACAACAGCTGGGAAATTCACTGAGGCTCTTCGGCTGTTCCTTTCTATCCTCCATACAATTCCATTAATTGTGGTTGAGTCAAGAAGGGAGGTAGATGAAGTTAAAGAATTGATCATTATAGTGAAAGAATATGTCTTGGGTCTGCAGATGGAGCTCAAGAGGAAGGAAATGAAAGACAATCCAGTGCGTCAACAGGAACTTGCAGCTTATTTCACGCACTGCAACCTTCAAATGCCTCATCTAAGGCTTGCATTGCAAAATGCAATGACTGTTTGTTACAAGTCCAAGAACCTTAATACAGCTGCAAATTTTGCCAGGCGGCTCCTGGAGACCAATCCAACCAGTGAGAACCAAGGAAAGATGGCTCGACAAGTGCTGCAGGCTGCTGAGAAGAACTTGAAAGATGTTTCTGAGCTGAACTATGATTTCAGAAACCCATTTGTCGTTTGTGGCGCTACTTATGTACCCATTTACCGAGGACAGAAAGATGTCTCATGCCCGTATTGCAGTTCCCGGTTTGTGCCAAGCCAAGAAGGTCAACTCTGCACGGTTTGTGATCTCGCAGTCGTTGGTGCAGATGCTTCAGGTCTGCTTTGTTCTCCTTCCCAGATAAGATGATTAAGCTGCTGAACATGGAGCATTTTTACACTAATCCAGCTGTTCATTTTGACGCGTTCGTCTTTGCAGACAAAGGTAAGAAAATATTGTTCAACAACAGTTTAAAACAAAAATTTCCATGAAACTGTCTCTGGTCCCCCCCCCCCCTCTCGCTGTCATCCCGTTCTTCACCTGTTATTTAGCTATAATTATGAGTTTCAATGTAATAAACAAATTTGAGAATTTTGAGTTGGGGCTATTCTTGTTAGCTGTTCATAGGCAAGAATGGCCTAGGTTCTTTGTTAATTTGGACTTTGGTCCATAGTTAAGGAGCCATTTATGGTGGCGTATGCGAATGTTGTCTAGGAAACAGTTTGTTATTTTCTGCTGTGTTCGGTGTCTCTATTGGTCAGTACTCAGTAGTAGTAGTACTAGTAGTAGTAGTAGTGAAAAGAACCGTTACCCAATTACGGTCAGAGATTTCAGATCTTTCTTTCTTCTCTGCTATTGGATTTCCTTGTAACTACTACCGTCTATGTTGCATAGAAAATGGCCCTTGGGCATTGCCCGTGTTTCGATTGCTTTAAATTTTATGTTTTTTTGGTAAACTATGTACATTTCTTTCTGGAAGGGATATGAAACTAGCTCATTTCATATTGCCTTTGCTTTTTAAATAGTGAACTGAAGTAGCATTTGTAGGGAAAGACGATCCCCAGATTCTTGCTTATTTTCTCCCGACCTGGAATTTGAAGAGTCTCTCTCTCTCTCTCTCTCTCGCTCCCGTTTTGTTTTGACTCGGGTTTAGAATCAGAGGCCGGCTATCACACATCATTTCATGGTGGATGTAACTGTGCTGGGTTCTATTGGAACCAAATCATTTTTATTTTCTAATAGATCCATCTTTAGCACCGATAAATTCAAATATTTCTTCAACTTGAGCTAATTTAAAGACCCCAAGTTCAATCTCATGTGTTTTCTCTGTGGTCTACATCAGGTACTTCCGAGTTAATTTGCCTATGTTTTTGAATATTGGTCGCGTCTTCGTAGAAAGCAGCCTAATCAGCAATCTCCGTGCCAAATTATTTTGTGGGTAAAAACCTAATATATTTAACTACTTGTATAGTATTTTGTCTATAGATAATAATAAGGATGATCATACACAACAGATGTAATTTATAAAAATGATGCTATTTATTGTGGCTTACATGTTAAGAAAAAGTATTTATTGAAATAGTTTATAATTACTAAGATGTGAACATCATTCGCATGCTATTCTAAATTTCTAGTAGTATTTTATATAAACTACTATTTTCTTAAGTAATTTACACTTATTCCCGTAAGGATCCTTGTAGTCTCACTTAGGTTGTGTTCTCCCTCTGCTCGAGGGGCTGATGACAAGTTAAAATAGCTTCGAAGTTTTTTAGTTTTAGTTTTTAGATCTAGGATTAAGGCAAATTGGGAGGGATATTTTATATCATAGTTGGACCCAGTTCTAGGATCATATAAACCGTTTAGTAGATTATTGATTAAGGTATGGATTTATCATTCTCGTAACACTCTTGGCTCAATTTAGTAATATAGAGAGCTTCTAAAAGATCCATTGGATTTTTATTGTTAAGCTTTCATATAACTTCATTAATCTCTTTATTCTTTAAATTCAAATAATCATAAATTAAAAAACAAATAAATAAATGTGGCTGTTCCCAAATTTTTATTGCATAATTATCTAGCGTAATTTACACTCCAAACCACCAGTACAGACACACACACACACACACACACACACACACACACACACACTGTTACGCGCTTGGGTTTGTCAAGCTCTCGCTCGGCCTCTGCCACAGCGGGGTATGGTTCGTGACGCGAATAAGCTCTCAAGAGATGATTAAACTCTACTGCAACTAAGTTCTGAGGGAAAATTTTCAGCCGAAGCTTCATTCATCTTCCCTTTTTAATTACAATGAAAACCGAAAACTGAACCCACTAGTGCACAACCATCACTTCACCTAAGAAAATGGAAACATGTGAGAATGGAGCCTAGAACAATCGAAACTGTCACAACTGAATAGTAAATAAAATAATGAAATGAATCAATTCCTAAAAGTTAGCAAGGCAGTTGAAGACCACAGGCACGTAACATTTTTCGCCCGCCTTGACAACAGCCTTGCCCGCAAGGCCTTGAGGTGTAGCTTCGTCTTCTTCTTCCTCGAGTTGTTCAGGCAAAGACGCTTCCAAGCTGGAGAGATTCTTGAGGTGATTCTTGAGCAGGGAGATATGCATAACAGGATGAATTTTACTTCCTTCTAGTAGGAGCAGTTTATAGGTCACTGGTCCTATGCGTTCAATGATTTTGTAGGGGCCATCGTATTTTGCCGATAGCTTGTGCCTCCGGTTTCCCCGTCAATGAGAACTGTTGATATGGTTGTACCTTAAAGATATGCAGAGTCTCCAACCTCGAACTGTCGGTCCTTCCTGCCTTTATCAATTATCATATGTAGTTTTCATTCACTCCTTGGTCTTGGAAAGGTGTTGGTGTAGTTGGGCGAAAACCGGATCTCGTTGTCTCAGCTCCCAATCTACACTGGTGTCCTTAACCGAATCCAACTCATAAGATGTTAAAACTGGATGAGGTCGACCATAAACCATTTCAAAAGGAGTGAAGCCCGTGGATGACTGCCGACTAGTGTTGTAACAAAACTCTGCCCATGGATGAGGTCAACTTTTGTGTCTGATTTGGAAGTTGTGTGGGCTTTGAGGAATTTTGGGAAGGCGTGGTGAAATTGGAGCGCCTGCCTTCAAGGGTGCTTGGAGCCTTCCTCAGGCTTTGATTCTTAGCTTCGAAGAGACGGGCAAGACCAGCGGCTTGTGGCAGGGTTTATGGGTTTGCCGCCCGCACATCGGCTTGGATCGATTCCTTGAGCCCACTGACGAAGCAGCTAATTTGTTGCTGCTCCAATAAACTTCCAGCCGGAGCCAATAATCGGTCAAATTGAAACTGACAATCCTTCACAGAGCCAACCTGAGTTAATTTTGTAAGCTCCCCATAGACATCCTCCAAAATGGACGGGCCGTGGCGATCGTTGATGGCCTGTTTAAAATCTTCCCAAGTCAGCCATATGCGAGTTCTTCGCATTGTTTGATACCACAGGTGTACCCCGGAATCCAAGTGGAATGCAGCGAGCGCCACCTTCTTTCTGAATTTGGTGTTCGGTGGAACCCGAAGAACTGCTCTGCCCTCTCTAGCCAACTAATTGGGTCCTCACTGCCATCATACCGTGGGAAATCCAATTTGACAGTTCGAGGGACCACTGTTCCGAAATTCTGGTTGCCCTGGATTGGAGTGGGAAGGTAAGGGTGGAAAGGTGGAGTGTGAAAACTGAGATGGGGTTGGCTTGAATGCGGCGGAGGAGGGGATGGGCGTTTGCTGGCGGTGGGACAGGGGGTGGGTTTGCATTTGGATGTATAGGCCGTGTACCATCTTCTCCAATCGTAGGAACTGCTCCTGTACATGTACAAGGCCGTGATTCTTCGTTGGTTTGTTTTTCTGGATTGTGGAGAAACGCCCACGTCGGAACCTCGCTCTGATACTATCTTGTTACGCACTTGGGTTTGTCGAGCTCTCGCTCGGCTACTGCCACGACGGGGTATGGTTCTTGTCGTGAAGAAGCTCTCCAGAGAGATGATTAAACTCTACTGCAACTAAGTTATGGGGGAAAATTCTCTGCCGAAGCTTCATTCATTCATCCCTCCCCTCCCTCCTTTCTTCTTTTTTTTTTTTTTATAGATTCAGATCTTCGAATTTCGTCTGCCTAATTTTGGAAGAGATCGGCCCTCCTCCTTAATTCAGTCTCTAAATAAATTAAGTTATACACTTACGAGGAAACACGCAATTAGGCCCCATTTAAGGGAATATTTTTACCTTTATCAAGGATTGATCCTCCGTCATTTTTAAAAAAGTTTGAGAGTTTTATCACTTGCGTTATGTCATAATTGTGATAATTGTGCTATTTCATAACGCATTCATCTATTTTTTTAATTATAATAAAAATTAAAAACTAAAAACTGAACCCACTAGTGCCCAACCAGCACTTCACCCAAAAAAATGGAAACATGCGAGAATGAAGCCTAGAAGAATTGGAACTGTCACAACTGAACAGTATATAAAATAATGAAATAAATCAATTCCTAAAAGTTAGCAAGGCAGTTGCCGACCACAGGCACGTAACGAACGCGCGCGCGCGAGCACACACTACGGGTAAGAAATGAGATAATTATGGAGAAATTTGTTTTAACCATGCAGCAAGTGAAGTGATGAGAATGAAGTGAAGATTGGTGGAAGGTTCTGCTTTTGGAATGGCATGGCATGGCATCAAAATCTCTCAGGCTTTTATCCACCTCAAATGGATCAATTGGACGGAGGGTCACAAAAGGCTGCAGATCAGAGATGATGCACCCCACCCCACCCCACCGCACCCCACCAAGGATTAGGACTAATTCAATGCCACTGCTTCCTCAATATTTAGGTTCCTTCACTTAAAAAAAAAAATATTTTTCTTTAATTTCTAACTTAATTTTATAATTAAAATGTCTTAATAGTCCTTTTTAAAAATTAGATAATTAAATTCTCTATTTTTCAAATAAGAAGATTGAATTATGGTTATTATAAAGAATCAAGATCATAGATATTATAAAACAGAAGATGAGATTATTTCCACTAGATTTCTCCTCCCATATTGAGAGAATGGTTAGTATTTACTATTTTACATACAATACTCTTATTTTTATTTTTTTTTAAAGGGTTTGAACTTATGATATTTTACGTATTTTATTTTACTTTTCCTTTTTTGATGTCATATCAGTATTCAACAAAATAACTAAGGAGATTTAACAAGAATTCACAATTAAAAATAAAAAAAGTGATGATTTTATTAATAATTTACATACTCTTCTCTTGGATTATATATTTATGGGTGGCGATCGAGTGAGTTTAAAAACTGTAATAAAACATTAATTGACAATTAATTATAAAAATATCATCAAAATGATTTTGATATAATATATATATTATATATATAAAATAAAAATAGGCAAAGGGTGGTATATCCTTACACAACTCAAAACAAAAGACAAGTCATTTTCTATCTTTTCCCATCCACTATTATGCGTGCATTAATTTTGGCAGCAGGGTTTGAACGCTCGGATTCAATGTCTCTATTACGCACACTTATTACTTTCTTCGACACTTGTTCATTACTTTGAGCAACAAAGAGATTCTTGGGAGATCACTTCCCTCGGTTCCACGGCCTTTGCCTTGTTGTTTTAACTTATATATGGCATCCGTACCACACTGTCTTGTCTCATTTTCTTTCTTTCTGTTTTCCTTATCTTTTTCTATTCTCTCAGTCTCCGAGCATTAGTATTTACTGTTACTGGGCACTTGTCGTTAATCCCAGCCACTGTAGTACATGTCCGTACAGACGAATGAGACCTCCCCCCTTCCTTCAAAAAAGAAGCTCCCAAAAAGCAACAAGGGAGAGGAAGAAAATCAAGATATATATATATGCGTGTGTGTTTGTGTGTGTGTGTGGAGAAAGCAACTTAATTAGGGGGGCATTATTATTAATTAATTCCCAATTCCTAGGGATCATATATAGAGATGAGCCCATGTTCTGAAAATCGTCTCCTGTGAAATGATCATCAGTACGTACTGGCCGGAGAGAAGAAGAAAGAGAAGAAGAAGGAGAGGAGGATGATGATGATGAGAGGAGGAGGAGGATCAAGTAGCAGCAGCAGCAGCAGGTGCCAAGACTGTGGAAACCAGGCCAAGAAGGACTGTTTGTACATGAGGTGCAGGACTTGCTGCAAGAACCGAGGGTTTCAGTGCCAAACCCACGTCAAGAGCACTTGGATCCCTGTTTCCAAACGCCATTCCAGGTTCAATCAACACTTGCCCATGACTACTACTGTTCATCCACAGCCAAACCCTAAAAGATTCAGAGACCACAACCCCTCCTCAGGTAACCTTTTCCTGTTCATCTATCTACATCGTCAGAAAGAGATAGAGATATATAGATAGGAAGGGGAAAGAGATGATATATATATATATATTTATATAAATATATTCTTTTAATTCGGTGATAAAATATAATAGTGATGTTGTCTACTATTAGGGTCCAAATTTTTATCTTTTTAGAGCAAATTTACATATAAATTTTTATACACAGTACATGCGGATGGTTATTGACTTATTTCTCATATCCCGTGACTTAATTTAGTTAGTTAATGCACACTTGAAACATACACAGTGGCTGCAAGTTATCTTTGAGTGCAAGAACTGGACATCTGCAATAAGCCTAAACCCTAGCAACTTCCTTCTTTTTCTGCACCGTTTTAATTATCTACTGATGATTTGGGAAATACATAAACCAAAGATAACTATATACTTACCCCTTTCTCATTTCGACTTCAGCTTAATTTGATGGTTTGATTTTTCAGAGCTGGGAGAGGTAGATTTCCCGGCGGAATTGCATTTTCCAGCGACATTCAAGTGTGTGCGAGTGAGCTCAGTGGACAACTCGGTGGACCAATTTGCATATCAGGCAGCAGTGAACATTGGAGGCCATATTTTCAAGGGAATTCTCTATGACCAAGGCCCTGAAAGCAGCAGTACTAATTCAGCTGGGGAAAGCTCATCGGCTGGTGCCCTATTAGGTCAAAATCAACCCAATCTCATCGCCTGTACAGCCTCGCCGCCTTCTCATCCAACTACATTCTTGCCTGGTATGCAGTATTTCCCCTACCCAAAATCTTGAAAGCCGTTCTCTCTCTCTCTCTCTCTCTCAACATTTTTTTTTTTTTTGAATTTATGATATCATTGAGCTAGAAAGAAAGAGAAAATAGAATGAGAGAGGGAGAGAGAGGGGGGGAGTGGTAGGGGAGAGAGAGACATATCTGTTGTATTTTTCCCAATTCCAACGAAGAATTTAGATGATATATCTTCTGTATCTGGTCGGTGTTTTTAAAAATGTTTTGCATATGGGGCTTGCAGTTTGTCTTGTCTTTAATTAATTATTTTACTATATTGTTTCCGTGTTGAAATTGGCTTGCTCTTGCTGGTTCCTGGCGTTCATATATTTTATCAACTTCAAAGCTGCTTTTATCCCGGTTATCCGTTTCTTTGCCGGCCTGGAGAGATAGCGTGTTGCAATCTCCATCTCAGTGACTGAATGAATGGCCGATTTCATGATTATGTATTTTTCTTCCTTCTGGCTGTATATTGTAATTACTTCATGCATGGCCATTCAAATTCTACCCCCCCCTCTCTCTCTCTCTGTGAGACAGACACACTCACGCGTGTACAATTATGACATCAAATGCAAATAGAATATAAGGAGATTGAGAACTTTAATCAGTAGAGTAGGCTTCTGTCTGTTTTTTTCCAGTGAATGAAAGCACTGAAGATTGAACTGTCTTTTTTTCTTGCATATTTTTTTGTAGATCTTTCTTTTTAAAAATACCATTAAAATGGTGCAATAGTAGTATTTTTATTGTTATAAATTATTGTTTTATTGAGTTTCTTCAACATATATATATATATATATGAACATTAACAGATTATATTTTTATATGAAGTTTCAGTTTATATATCATTAATATATATCTATTGTTTGTCTTCTATACTTATACATATATATAATGTTTCCCTTCCATATATGCACATATTCCTCATCTTCAACAAGGTAGCAATAGTACTATTATATAATTAGTAGCCTCCCTGCCCATTTTAATTAATGCATAAAGTTCTTCCTTTAGCTATCTTTCTGTGATTATACATTGGAATAAATTTAATGAACTACTTGTCGAAGCCAAAACAATATATTGAATTGAAGGGGAATCGCTATATATATATATATAATATATGATAATCATCATGATCATGAAAAGAAGAAAGCTATAAGCCCTAGCTAGCTAGCTAGTAGCTTCTCTACATGAATATATTTTTATTTACAGTTTGGAGCAAAAAAGATTGATTTGGTGGGCATCTCTTTTGATGTTGCACCCAAGCGGAAAGCAAGTCACAACCCTTTAAGTTTAATGTTAAATTTATGCTAAAGGGGAAGGAAAAAAGATTAATACTCATCAATCACACACTACTGCCATGGAATATATCCTTCGTACTTGAGATAAAAGAAACAATGCCATTCATATATATGCAGTATACAGTGGTTCTACTTGTCTACATACATATATATAAGAAATCCTCCCACAGTGCACTCTCACTCACGCCTAGATTCTGTATGACTTTCCCATTTGGTTATTTTGATAACTACCTTTTCCCAGCAGGGAGAGACAAACTTTTGCAGGAAGGGATCCAAGAATATATATATACACACACATATATAAATATATTTCTAGTGGGAATATAGATCACATGAGATATTTATGTATATATATATAATGTAATTAATCAAGAAAAATGTTATAGCATTTCATCTTTGATCTTTGTAAAACATCTATGATGGAATTTGTTAATTAATTGTCAGTTTCTTTAGATATAGTATTAGATTCAATGCATAGATCTTTATTTGTTGGACCACTTGTCATTAATGGATCAGAAAAACATATATTATGAAGTACATATATATATATATATATGGAGATACAAAGACATATGTAATATATTAGGATTTTAATTTCCAAAGATTAAATACTGGAAGAGATTGATGATTGTTTCTTTTGTCATACATACATGATACATATATATATATATATATGAATAGCAAGTTCTGCATGCATGCCAGTACTGTAAGTCAAATGTTTGGAGATATATATTGTAGTCAAGAAATGATGATCAGGAGAACAAACTTAACGCCTCTCTGCATTTTGGACTTCCTAGATGAGGTCCCCAGTTTTGTTTGTTTTTTTTTTTTGGGGGGGGGGGGGGAGGACTGGGAATTTTATTACTTCAATCAAATATCAACTGCATCATCAGAATCAGCCCGTATAATTAGTACTTCACTAGGCAGTACAAATTAACACCTGGCCTGATATAGAAGGGAAAGAACTTAATTTTAGCTAATAATAATAAGTGAGCAAGGCTTTTAGCTTTTCTGTGAATCAACTGCAATGACCAACATTCTTCGTGCAATTTCCATATTTAGTTTTCGTCCACCATGGTGTATTTCTTCACTTTGGTTGTATCTTTCCTCAATTAATGTGACAATTATTTTCGGGAAACCAAATAAAAATGTATAAATACTTCATTTTGTTGAGTTTTGATAATAATTTTTTTATGTAATTATATATTATTTTAATATTTAATCTCTCTCTCTCTATATATTTATATTCTCTTACATCGGATTTGAGTTGTTATTTTGATTTTTTTTATTGGAATTAAATTTATAGTCTTATCTTGGGATGACGTCCCCTTGAGGACGCCCCGCCACCGCACTCCTTTAGTGACAAAGAGATAAGGCCCGGTATTATTCACCAGCAATTGCTTTGCAGAAGAATTCAAATTTGAAGGTCAGGCTAACCCACCTCCCTCAATGTGACACTACTGAGACCACCATGTGGGATAAATTTATAGTCTTATCTTGCTAGCGAAGGAAGTGTGCCAAAGTGATCCGTTCATCCTTCGTGGAGTGAAAGCAATGAATATTTTGTGGTATTATTATAACTAAATCTAATTAAAATTTAAAATTTTATATAGAATCACATTAATTAATAATGGAATTAAATTTACCATCTTCTTAATTAGTTCATGTTCTTGGGATCAGATTGCTTAAGCTGTGATGAATGCCTCAAATTAAAGAAGGGTAGGGGCCCCCTGTTTTTTTACTGATGAAGAGTTGTTTACTGTAAAATACAAATTATAGTAGATATATTAATCCACGAGCAGCAGCAGCTAGCAGCTTCTCTTTCTAAAGGACTGCAATTAATATTATATTAATGGAAGCACATGGCACGTAATATTATATATTAGGCTTGAAGCATGCAATTTTTGCCCCCACTGAGCCGCCATTGTGTTTCTTCTTTTACAGATAAAGATAATCTGTGTTACGAGTTGATAGAAAAGTGCTTTTAAGATATATATATATATTTATTTATATAATAATAAAATGATGAAAACATTTTATTTTCTTTAACCATCATTTGTATTCATATTAATTATTTATTGCATATCCTTTGCTCCATTATTTGAACCGTTTGAATCATCTGAATTTTATAAATTTTTTTATGGTATTTAAAGACATTGATTATTTATATAATATAAATAATACAAATAGAAATAGTATTTTTTATACCACATAAATAATAATAATAATAATAAATAGTACAAAAGTATACTAT
Organism: Diospyros lotus; assembly: GCF_014633365.1. Taxonomy (NCBI): domain Eukaryota; kingdom Viridiplantae; phylum Streptophyta; class Magnoliopsida; order Ericales; family Ebenaceae; genus Diospyros; species Diospyros lotus. The sequence continues at coordinate 39,602,598 of NC_068338.1, read as the reverse complement.
ATATATATATATATATACTCTTTATAACAAAATAGTACGAAAGATTAAAAGAAGAAAAGAAAAGCATGCAGCAGCTGTTTGATCTGACAAAAGAGAAGTACGTACGATTGCCTAATGAAGATAAGCCCACAAGCAAGCAAGCAAGCAGCGGCAGGAGCCAGTCCCAGAGGAATAGCATCTTCTTCCACCTGCACCTGCACCTGCACCTGCTTTCATCCTCTTCAAATTAATTAATTAAATATATGCAGAGGCAATTTGAGCGAGAAACGTCACGGAAACAGGAAACTAATTGAAGAATGCTACTTTTGTGTGTATTCTTGTCAACTTAAACAACATGAGACCAGACGAGGCGAGACGAGATAATTATATTTTATATCATGTTTATAATATTAATAAAGACAATTATTATTATACTAATTATGTAGGGGGGATTTGATTTCCCAATTTGATGTTGGTAATTTGGAATTTAGAAGTTCATTGATTGTATTTTATGGAGTGATTGATTCATTTTAAATGGACTTTATATTTATAAAAAATTTCTGGAAAAAAAAGGAAAGTAAACTTATTTATAAAAATGTGTGTATATATATATATATATTATTGGGCTCCAAGCCCGACATTCTGGGCCTTTTTGGGCTTCAAAGTTTCAGCCCATTGGACGGCAAGTCTGGCGGGAAACAACAATCGTTTCCCGCTAAATCTACCCTTCACTTTATTTCGCCCAAATCCTACAGTCACACTTCGTTTTCCCGCCATTTCTCTCTAATCTCTCTCTCTCTCTCTAGCCATGGCGTCCGATTCTTCTCCGGCCGACGTCCAATTCGGTAAGGATCTTTCTCTTCTGCGACAATTTATGCTTTTATTTTTTGCGTGCGTGTGTATATATCGCATATATGAAAACCTAATTAACCCCAACGTTCGTGATTTGTTGGATTATAGGACCGTCTTCTCCCGATGATTCGATCTCGAGCCCAATCGGAAACACTTTCTCTTCGCCCGGCAACCCCGCCGGTCGGAGGCGAGGCCGCCGGTCGTCTGCCTCGGACGCCACCCCGACTCCGCCCCCCCGCTCCCGGTTCACCACCCCCGACGCAACTCCAACCCCCTCCAGCTCCCACCGTAGAGGCGGTGGCAGAAGAAATTCGATGTCCACCCCTCCCGTCGCGGCCACCCCGTCCTATACCGATGAAGCGCCGCCCTCGTCCGAGGGCGGAGAAGGAGAGGACGCCGACGACGCTCCGCCGATGTTTGTTTGGGGAACGAACATTAGTGTTCAGGATGTCAATGCCGCGATTTTGCGGTTTCTGAGGCATTTTCGCGAACACCCCGAGGACGACGAGGGAAAGTACATGAAGGCCGTTCACCATGTGATTGAAATTGAGGGAGACTCGCTAGAGGTTGATGCCCATGATGTCTTTGATTATGATACTGATTTGTACACAAAAATGGTTAGGTACCCGCTTGAAGTTCTTGCAATTTTTGATATTGTGCTGATGGATATGGTTGGTCGAATCAACCCAATGTTTGAGAAGCACATTCAAGCTCGGATTTTCAATCTCAAGACCTCTACGACCATGAGAAATCTCAACCCATCTGGTAATTACTCGTTGATGTTATGTAGGTCTGTTGTTCCTCTTTAATCTATAGTTCTAGGATTTCAGTCTGTCTGATTAATTGGGGTTGTTTTGGTAGATATTGAGAAGATGGTCTCGTTGAAAGGAATGATTATTCGGTCTAGTTCGATTATACCAGAAATCAGAGAAGCAATATTTAGATGCCTTGTATGTGGATACTATTCTGACCCAATTGTTGTAGATCGAGGTAATTGACATTCTGTGTTATGCATTAATTGTGTCCATATATCACGTTGTAGATAAACGACTATTGATTTTTTATTCAACTGTGTCATGCTAGGGCGAATTAATGAGCCTACTTTGTGCGGGAAGGAAGAATGCCTTGCCAAGAATTCTATGACACTGGTTCACAACCGATGCAGGTAATAAACTTATTGACAACTGATGTGGGAATATTGGGATTTCAATATCATGGAGATTGACTCAATTTTTGCCCTACATGTTTCTATTCGTAATCATATTTTTCAGCACCTACAAGGCTTACGAAGAAAATCATAATGTAACTATTTGACCAGATTATTACTAATATTGCTGTTATTATCTTAGTATTTTGAGCTGGATTCCATTTTACTTTTAGATCCTGTTTTTGAGCTACTTAGCCTAGCTAATGATCTCATTTCGGATTTCAAATAACCAAGTCTGAACAAATTAGAATCATTAGTAGAGTTCTAATTTTTATGCTTTGAAGAACTCTCTATTTGAAGGGAAATAACAGATTATTACTAATTTGTTGTCATTGTTTTAATATTTTACTCTGGATTCCATTTTACTTCCAAAACCCAGTTTTGGGGTGGTTATTCAGCTAAGCTAGTGATTTCGGTTGTAATTTCAAATACCCAAGTCTTAACAAATTAGAATCATTACTAGAGTGTTAATTTTTTGCTTTCAGGAACTCTATTGAGGGCAATCTTTCTTTTCTCTTTCTCTTCTTGGAAAACCATAAATGCATGCATGGTTGTTATGCCCTCAACAAGAGCTTCTTGGTGTTTGAATGGGCTTTGAACTCAGTGTCTTTTTGGTATTGATGTGAAAATATTTGCTCATTTGACAGTGCTTTTGCAAGGATGATTTTGATTGATCAAAAATAATTTTATTTTATACTTCTGCTTCACCACTGTGGAAACTCCAAACTCCTTCAGAGCAAAAAAAATGACATTAGCTGTCATGTAAAAGCATTTTTTACTATTAGCCAGGCAGCACAAAAAGTACAAAAAACTGCTTTTATCTAATCAAAAGCCTTTTTTTTTAATCAACCCACAGCATGGCTAAACAGGCAATCAGATTGACCTCTTCCCTTATCTGTCAAAATCTGGCAACACAACTCAGTCCACTGTTCGCTGTATCTGGGTTGCCAAATCACCACTGGGTCTTTTCTTGTTTGCTGGGCATAAGTTAAAATTTAACTACTCATATCTGGGGTTTTAAACAGATTCTATAAAAAACTATGGCCTTAATGTTCTTTCAGCAGCCTATTTGAGTTGGCAGATGCTTGAATTCCTATTGACTGTCTGATTCTCCAGCTTCTGGCATGGAAAGTCTATTTATTTGAACTCCAGTCCCTGTCTTCTTGACCATATAGGCTATTCTTTTGGGCTCCTTAAATGGTCATTAGGTTACTGCTTTTGGGATTTGGCACCTTACACTTCCGTAAGAATTCATGCTTAATTTATTATTTTTACCAAATGCTGGCGTGTGTATTAAAGGGTAGTTGAGACTGTTTATATAAAGTTTCATATAAGGCTGATATTGAAGAGTAACTCTAGACAAACTGTCATGGAAGAATATGTTTGTAGACCCAGAATTTCAGAAAGACCAAAGCAAAATTCAGTGTACTTCACTAAGGGCTCTTAACAAGGTGCACCTGTCGACTGGAAGTGAAATTGTTATTAGATAATTCGACTCCTTACATGTTTATTATTATTTTTTGTTCCTATAATCTTCTCAGTTGGCAGACATGCTTCCCATAGAATAAATGGAAATTTGGGTTAATAGCTGATGTGTATTAATTGGTCCACATCCCAAAATAGGTTTGCTGACAAGCAGATTGTGAAATTACAAGAGACACCAGATGAGATCCCCGAGGCTGGGACACCACACACAGTAAGCTTGTTGATGCATGACAAACTGGTAGATGCTGGGAAGCCTGGTGACAGAGTTGAGGTGAGGCCATATGTCACCATCCTATTACCCATGCAAGATGTACTTCATTTTTATTGTGATATAATACATATTTTTTCCTTTTGCCTCTTCTTCTGTGGAATAATGTGTTTGTTTCTTTGTTAGGTCACTGGAATTTACAGGGCCATGAGTGTTAGAATTGGGCCAACACACAGAACTGTGAAATCTTTATTCAAGGCATGCATTTCTTCCTCGGTCTCTCTGAAGCTATCAATGCTTTTATGGTCTAATTTAATCTTTTCTTGTTCCAGACTTACATAGACTGTCTTCATCTAAAAAAGACTGACAAGTCAAGAATGCAAACAGAGGATGCTATGGAAATTGAGAATGGCTCAGGTAGAATTGAAGAAGACAAGGTATATTAATTTCTTTTTTTTCTGCAATAATTATTTGCTTGTATTCAACTTCATTCACTTGTTTATTCACCATTGCAGGTGGAGAAACTGAAAGAACTATCAAGGCAGCCTGATATATATGAGAGATTAGTAAGATCTTTGGCACCAAACATATGGGAGCTTGAGGATGTCAAAAAGGGCCTTCTATGTCAGGTATTCTAGTTGCTTGATTTAGTAGTGGCCTCGTTTTAAATTTTACCAGCTGTGCTGATATTAAATTTGAAGTGACCTTCAATATAGCTTTTTGGTGGGAATGCACTCAAGTTGGCATCTGGGGCTAGCTTCCGTGGTGACATCAACATTCTTCTTGTTGGTGATCCTGGAACCAGTAAATCTCAGCTGCTTCAGTACATACACAAACTATCTCCTCGTGGTATTTACACCAGTGGAAGGGGAAGCTCTGCTGTTGGTTTGACTGCTTATGTTACTAAAGATCCTGAGACTGGGGAAACTGTGTGATACTATTATTACATGATCTTTGTATTTCTTATCCACCAGAATATTACATAACATAGGAAAACTGACTCCCTATTTGTGGGATATTTTCTAGGTATTGGAGAGTGGAGCCTTGGTTTTGAGTGATAGAGGTATCTGCTGTATTGATGAATTTGACAAAATGTCTGACAGTGCAAGAAGCATGTTGCACGAGGTTAATTATTTTCCTTTTCAAAATTAGTTTGAAGTGGGGTCATTTTGCATCTACTTAGATGAGGCATAATGTATCATTGATCACAAAGGGTTGCAAACAACATGCAAAGTTTTGTTGAAATGTCTTTCTATAACAAATTAGCATGCCATTCTGCATCTCTGTTGCTGGTCTAATAATAAGTCATATTTTCAGGTGATGGAACAACAAACTGTTTCAATTGCTAAAGCAGGGATAATTGCTTCCCTTAATGCCAGAACATCAGTATTGGCTTGTGCAAATCCAAGTGGTTCACGATACAATCCCCGCTTGTCAGTTATTGACAACATACACTTACCTCCTACCTTGCTGTCCAGGTAAAAGAATGCATTTTGTACTATTTATGGTATAGTTTCTGTATCACCCATATTAGCATGATGTTAGAATTGAACTTGACAATCAAAAGAAAGGCGTTGCAATCTTCTATCCTACCTAACCTATATGCTGCATTGACAGGAGCATGCTCACAATAGAGTAGTTATACACATGCACAGATGTTGATATAGCAAACCAGCAATATAGGCTGGTATGATTATCTTATGTTTTGAACTGCAGGGATATCCCTTCTCTAGTTGTAACATACTATTGATGCCACCAGCATCTGTGCCACTATACCTTGTTAGATGAAGTTCTAATTGTAGATAATGAACTAGTGATGCCCATTTGTGTTTGGTGGATGATGCAACATGTTAGAATGAACACTAGGGATTCTGACAGGCTGATGCCTTTTCAGGTTTGATTTAATTTACTTAATTCTTGACAAGGCCGATGAGCAGACAGACAGGCGCCTAGCTAAGCATATTGTTGCATTACACTTTGAGAATCCTGAGGTCCGAAAAAATATTTGCTTTTTCTCTTCTGACCAAGTAAAATCTATGGACTTCTGTTGTTAAAACCCCAAGTTTTCATGCCCATACTTGCAGAATACACAGAATCATGTCTTGGACCTTCAGACACTAACTGCATATGTGAGCTATGCAAGAAAAAATATACATCCACAGTTATCTGATGAAGCTGCAGAAGAGTTGACAAGAGGATATGTAGAGATGAGAAGAGGAAACTTCCCAGGTCGTAGCAAGAAGGTATAAAGGCCCTATAGTATTTCTTCCAGTTGTCTATCTCTAGTAGTGGCAATGCCCACTATATTTGGAGGAAACCAGAATGTGATCCAGCTTTTCTTGAACTAAACAATTCCAATGTCCAGCATCATAAAATGCAGTTGGCTCTCAAATGATGTCTAGCCTTTGACCTTTTCCATGATCATATAATCCTAGTTAGTTTTGGTTATTTCCCTTTATCTATTATTTTGATAATGATAGGTTTCTCAAATATAACCCTGCTCCGCACTTCTTGACCTTGCATTGGCTTTATCTCAATTGTTCTGATTATATCAACAGGTCATAACAGCAACACCTCGGCAAATTGAGAGTCTGATACGCCTCAGTGAAGCCCTGGCTAGGATTCGCTTCTCAGAATTGGTTGGTGAAGAGTGTTGTCCTAGCATTATAGAATGATTATCATGGTTGCACTTGTTTAATCTTGTCCTTTTACATGCACAGGTGGAGAAGAGAGATGTAATGGAGGCTTTTCGTCTTCTGAGAGTTGCATTGCAACAGTCTGCAACAGATCACACCACTGGTAAATGTTTAACTGCTCCACTTTGCAATTTATATTCTTCGGCTTTGGCCCTTCAGTTGCCTACTAATTTTTTCATGGAAAGTACTAGCTGAGTTGCAATCCAAGTTTTTTCTGTATACGCAACAGGTCTTTTGCATATTGCCTGAAAGAGCACACAAATATTTTTTTTTCCGGTTCTTTTTAACAGAAAATATTGTTCTTGGCTGATTTCTTATTTGAAGTCTTTGATAAGAGTCAAGTTATGACAGGAGTTCATCATACAGCGGGCTTTTTACAAATTTATCTGCAATAGTTGTTACTTACTTCCCCCTAACTGAAGAACGTCAAACTTGTTTTTTGTTCCTTGAGCGGTTTCTCATATTCTTATTTTCTGCTCTTTTATGGGCATATAGCTTGATACACGTGCTTGGCATTTTATTTCCTAGTTCAATGAGAAATATGTATTCTTCAGTTAATTTTAATGCTGCTCTCTTTTAGCAGTTTGCACTCTACCTCTTCGTTCTGTAGTGCCATTGCCCATGCCATGCCGAGTTGTTTCTAACTACTTGCCAAGAAACTGGATCTTACAGTTGAGGCTTTTTTGAGCAGGAACCATTGATATGGATCTCATTATGACCGGGGTCTCTGCAAGTGAAAGGGCAAGAAGAGAAAATCTGTTATCATCCACTCGTGACCTAATTATGGAGAAGTTGCGGATTGGAGGACCATCTGCGCGATTGTTGGAGGTGCCCACCCAATCTATAAAGATTAAGATCCAACCATTTTAGTTCTGTAATATACAGCTCCAACCAAAACTTATTTTTTTCAATGACTATGCTGCAGTTGTTGGAAGACTTAAAGAAGCAGCAAGGTTCCACTGCTGAAGTCCACCTTAATGATGTTAGTACTTTTCCTTCTTTCATATCTTTCACCTTGCTTGCTTTCAGCTGCAGCTTGTGCTTGTGCTGATCGTTTTGATATATATGTATATATGTTTCTATCAGCTCCGAAATGCACTTGCTACTCTTGCGAGCGAGGGACTTGTATCGGTTCACGGTGACAGTGTTAAAAGAATATGATGATGATGATGATGATGAAGACAGCATACAACCTCAGTGATCTTATTCCAACAATTGACCATCTGGTAACAGGTTAACTAGATGAAATCCCCAGCTTGAAGGACGAGTTTTATTTTATTTATTTTGAAATTTTGTTGATCTGATGTCAGAATTAGGGCCACCTTGTAAATTTGTTATTGTTTGCTGTGACCTAACGGTAGCTAAATACTAGATTCATGTACTTGTTATTCCCTTGCAAATGAGAGGAGACGACTGACACTGGCACTTCTATGAGAAACAATGCAGAGATGCTTAAAACACCTGAATGCTCCTGAAGTTTGTAGTGGCAAAAATCTCTTGGCCAGTCTCAAGCCATGAACATGATACAGAAGCAGTTCCATGCAAGGCATTGGAAATGAAGGTACAAGGACATTTGTTACTTTATTTTTTGTGTGGAGATGCTATGCCCATTTAGCAACAAGATAATTGGATTCTTCACCTCATCAATTCCCGTGCCTAACCCTAACTGATTTCTAACTTATATTTACCGGTTTCTAAGTTCAATTAATTAAATGGCTAGTTTCCAAGAAAACATGTACTAGATCACTCAATTTCCAACCATGATTATCCCAGGATGTAAAAATCACAAATCCACATTCCTACTCGTTTTTCAGAGCCACCCATAACAGTAGTAATGATTACAGCAAGGATCACAAACATTTTACCGTCCCACAGCTCACGTATCAACATGGAAATGGAGATTTCATAGGTCAATAGCTTATTTTGCAACAGATGAAGTGAAAATGGCCATCATCATGCACAGGAACATAACACCATTCTTAATCTCCCAAACAAAACCACTACAGAGATGATATCTATTATCTAGCAGACGGGAATGGCTCCATGTCAATGCAGGAAGGCTTCCAGCCTTCTGGTTGCTTGTTGAAATATGACGATCTTCTAGCAAGTGGGACAGAAGCTAACTCCCTTGTGAAGAGTAGAAAACTTCATCCTTGGGATAATTGGAGTATTTTGTTTCCAAAACTACAACACAATTGTGAAGAAAAATCAGCAGAGAAAAAGGGGCATTACAAGAAGAAAGGAATGCTAGGAGGGGTACGGCCAATCTTTTTGGACTTAACCTCCTCCTCCTCCTCGTCATCATCATCATCGGGTGCTCGTCGAATCATCAACCGGGTGCCAGTATCGGTTGAAAAACCATAAAGAATCAGCTTCTACAGCATAGCTATCCTGATTACGGTGCCATGTGTAATAAGCATGCGTCCGGTTCTTAATCTCAAAAATGGCATGACCAAAACTGGCCTCACGGAAAGCTGAATAATGTGGCTGTGGCTCCGTCATGCTGCAAGCATCGCAAAAAACCCAAATAAAAAAAAAAAACATTTTAATTTACTTACGCAACAGATTGGGGCTGTCAGATCAGAGGACACCAATTCTATACTTAATATATACTAATCTTACTCAGTGGCCGAGCCTTCAATATTTCCACCATCACCAATGGTTATGTATACAGGGGCAGATTTGTCCCTTCTAGGAGTGCAGATACCATTCACAATGTTGTAAGCAATGTTGGATACACGTTCCTGTGATGCACAAAGAATAGTCACCGAAGAGCAGTACAAAGTTCCAGAATGCCAAGAATAAATGTAAATTCACGCACTCAGCAGCCTAACTGAAAATTTGAAGTTCCAACTTGATTTCAAGCAAGCAGCACAACGTTTTCAACATTTTATTTTTCCTCCACAAAGGAACTCCTCTACTTTGGCCAATGTGACAATTTCCTTGATTGCACAGTCATTAGGGTAGAAGAAGAGAATGATAGCTAATTCAGAAGCTTAAAATCATCAGACAAATGCCAAATGGTAAGTGATCTGCAGTGCTCCAAATGCCATAAGAATTTGTACCAATATATGTATATGCTAACAGTGCTCTTACCGATCTTTCATAGGCGTGAACGTGACCAGAAAACACAACATCAACTTTGTATTTTACAAACCACGGCTCATACATCACTCTCATAGTTTCTGCTTCCATGTAATGATAGCCATAGCTGTTATACCACGGGGCATGCATAAGAACAATTAACCATGGTGTCTCGTGCCTGTTTACTTTTGGAAACTCTGCCTCAATCCATTGGTTTTGAGGAGTGTATTTACCTAAAAGAAATCAGCAGAAACAAAAGTTAACTCATGAAAACATTGACTTAATAGCATTTGTCCTACAACAACAGACCCTTGTATGCAATGTACTTTAGACCACTGAAAGAAGGCAAGTCTGCCGCATATGTGCATGTTACTGCATATATTTCTGCCGATGAACAGAGAAAAGCATCAGAATCCTTACCATATGCCGAATATGAAGACAGGACAATGATGTACGCTGAAGCTCTCTTAATTGAGTACCAGAGGGGAGTGCTACTGTCTGAAGCTTTATAAGGAACATGGTAACGATGGGTAAAAGGCTTAAATGGCATTACTTCACCCTGCAAAAACATCACCTCTTCTCTGTCATGTTAAATTTGCTATAATTAAAGAGTCGTAAACATACACATACATGTAAGGGAATTGGAATATGATTCATGAAAGCACCATCATGTTGTACATAATAAGGGTGGGTGTGAGTTGTGACAGTCTGTCTATTTTTAGTTTACTGTGACACTAGGAAATCACGAATGTGCTTCTTCTTGATGTTAAGCTAAGACATTCAGTTCAATAGAGGCAATGCAGTACTATATTTTTGGTTCTGTGAAGGGGAATGAAGATATCTGGAATATAAGCACTTTCAAAGGAGCTAAAGTTTAACCTATGAGAGGAAACTAAAGACGTGTACAGAGCAGACATTGTGAATCATGTTTCTCACTAGACCAAAAAATTAAAAAAAGAAAAAAGAAAAGAGGATGGTAATTATAAAATACTTAAAACAAATGAAAGATTATACATGATGCATGAAGCTTACAATTTCAGGGGCAAAATCGATCTCGTGATTTCCTGCAGTCCATATCCAAGGTTGATAGGCAGCACTTCTCTCAACGAACCTTCCCCATGTATCCCACCTAACATTATCATGGTTTGGATAGTTATCTGCATAAGAGAGATCCCCAACAAACAACACCGTTTTCCCTCTTCTGGGGTTTAATTCATAATGAGCAAGAGTCTTGTTCGAATCATAACTCTGGCCAAGATCCCCTGCAAAAGATGGTCAGCCGAGTCAGTAGAATACAAAAACCAAAACCAACTCACAGAAAGAGTCAGAAGCAGTAATAAAACAAGTAAAAGTGTTTCCTTGCTCTTCCCCTTTTATTTATTTATAATCAGTCAAACAACCTCCTTGCAAAGCAAGCTTAAACAGAAGTCGGGACAAGAACTAAGCCTTTCTTCCAAAATGATAGGCACTACCCAGACAAGATTGTTATACACTATAAATTTCAAAAGAAATTCAAAGAATCATATCATGAAGATAATGGTAGTTAAATACTTTCTTAGTATCCATTCTCCAGTCCATTGCTTATATATATATATATATATATATATAAGCAATGGAACCTAGCTAGTTCCACCTTTGCCAAAAATCAAACACTATTTCATGGCAAGATACACATCATCATATGAGGAAGCTTACCTATTACACCAAATGTATATGCGACATCTGGGCCAACCTCCGGGGGAGTAGTAAACCAGAAAGTTCTTGTTGTGTGTCCAATCCCTACTTCATAGTAGTACTTTGTATTGAACTGCCAGAGAACAAATTTAATCTTTTCATACACTCATTTGTCTTTTCCTACTGAAAATCTCAAGCACACTACATTTTTCTGCAAATGCAGTGAAACTCTTTAAAGTATAGCATAGGGTATGCAAATGGAACTGGGAATTGAAATTAGAGTACTGGCCATGAAAACCCACCTTCAAATTGTTTATGGCGCAGTGATGAATGTAACCAGAAGTATAATTGTGGAATTTATAGGTAACAACTAATCCCTCGGCTTTGCTCTTGAGCTTGCTCTTCTCAGTCCAATACAGGACTCTGCTTGAACCAGCTTCATCCATGGTAACCCAAGACACTATTACCCCTTTCCCCACATGATCTCCTTGTGTTATATGCACCTTATCACAGATGCCAGAGAAGAAATAAGTAAAATAATTCATGCATTTACAGGTTCATTTTTCATTTTCTCAACTGAAAATGGATAGTAACACACGCAAAAAAAACTGAAAGCGAACGTTTAAAAACAATACCCACAATTGAATATTGGAGCCATTATTTTTGTCCCCAAAGCAATACCCACAGAGAGGAAAACTCACAAAAGTTTACAGATAGTTCAAGTGATCAATCAGTTAAAGAAACTGTGAAAAATCAAGAAAAATAAACAAAGAAGAAAGACCTGTTGAGGAGCATTATAACCAGAAGGGGCACGGAAGACATCACTGTCAACGAACATATCAACAGTTTTCTCAGGCTTCCTCACAAAACCACTTGTAATCCCTCCATTACAGAGAACTACTGCATTCAACAACAAGAAGCCCAATACAGCAAGAAGAAGAGAGTACCAATAGAACTTCTGAAAGCCCATTTTATTTATCCTCTACCCTACAGCTGCGAACCCCATCTCCTTCAATGGCCGTTTCACATATTTATAGGCTTGTTTCGGCGTATGAAAGGAGGATGAGTACTAAAATAAAATATGCGGAGTCTGTATGTATGAACATTGAAATACATGGGAATTGTCAATGGATTAGCTTTACTAGAAGTATGGGAATCGCAGCTTCACAGCACCAGTGATGATTGACAAAATCCATGAATAAAATCAACACCAGGAGACCCATGAGTAGAGTGGTGGTCTGTTACTTGTATTTATTGAATAATCTGTTACATTTGTAATTTTTAATAAAATGATTTTTTATGTGTTGGTAAAATTATTTAAAAGTCATGAATTTAAATTTTATTAATATGGTTAATTTTAAATTGTAATTAAAATACATAAAAAGTATTTTAAAAAATATTTTATTGACAATATTTTATAATACAAAAATATAGTATTTATTTATATTATAATATAAATATAAATGTTAATAAGATACTATTATATAGTTTTATTTAAATTAAAGACAATTAGGTACTTCATCTAAATTTTTGTACCGACAAAAATGCAATTTTATCTCTTTAAACAATTAATACATCTCACCCTTTTGGACAATAATCTTTATTAATGGAATAAACTTACTAGATTATCTATATTTACGATATTTTTCATTTTACCTAAAAAATTATATTAATAGCCCAAGAACACTTAGCATAATTTAATCATATTTCATGTGCAAAAATCATAACAATGTAACAAAAAATTCTTATTCCTAAAAATAAAAGTGCTCAGTGGTCTTCCCTCGTATAAATTGTTGTAAAATTATTTCCTCCACTCTACCTTTTCTTTTAAAAGTTAAACTAAAATAGTTCGTTGATTTTTTTTTTCTAGAATAATACTTACATTGTTTTTAGTTTTAAAATAAAATGTTACAAAGACAATTCATTTATCATTAATAAATAAATATATTTTATATAAAAATAAAATATATTTATTAAAATTTAACTATTACCTTTATAACAATTATTATCTATATCCTTTTAATTAATTAATCATAGACAAACACTGTAAAAGTAGATAATTTTTCCTATTGCAAAGCAGGTTCAAATCTTTTGAGAGAGATAAGTTGTGTCTGCTAATTTAGTATAATCTGTTTCATGAATTATCAATATACGAGAATGTTAACATTTGTTCCATACAACTAAAATGAGGCTTGGCCCCACCCCTCCTCCCCAAACACCCCTTACAAGCCCTCATCAAGTAAATCCGACACAGACAAAATGATAAATATATATATATATATATATATATAGATAGCATAGTTTTGAAAGGTTCGAAGTGCAAAGGGTCTTGAAACCTGAAGCATGCCTTTGCGAAGCGAGATACACTTTTTAAAAAAGAAATTCAAAATCTTGTAAAATTATAAAAAATTATCAAATTATCAATTAATAACACATGCACATCATTAATGATTCATTATCTTCAAATTCTAAACTAATATCATCAAAAGTTGATTCATTCATTTATCATGCAAATTTCAAATTAGAAACATCATCAAAGTTCAAACATAAAGTCTCAAACTCAAACAAGTATCAATCATCATGTAAAGTTTTAAACAAACATATAAACACTATAAGTCCACAATCAAGAAAATGTTAGACTCCATTCTCTTTACTTTTCAATTTTTAGTTTTGAATTTTGAATTTATTTTTAGTTTTCTATTTTGGTAATTTATTTTTAGAAAATTGAAAACGCGTTCACTTTGTCATTTTAAAAAATTATTTTTCAAAACAAAAAATTAGAAAACGCATTCTCTTTGAAAATTTGAAAATAATTTTATAATGATACTTTATTCAATAAATTTGATTATTCAGTAAATTATAAATATTTAATATTAATATATTATTAAAAAATATATACATTTTAAAGTTAATAAATTTTCTAATATTTTTTCTCATTATAATTATAAAATATGAATAAATAAATAAATGTGTTTTGAGTTTAGAATTTGTTTTGAATGAAAACACTCCAAACAACTTTTTGTTATTTTGAGTTTTTTTTATAATTTTTTTTTCGCTTTCAAAAATACATTTTAAAAAATAGCAAAGATAATGCGTTTTTATTATTTTAGAAAATTAAAAATTAAAAATGACTTGAAAACAGTAAAGAAAACGTAACCTTATTTTTTGAAAATTAGCCCATTATAAGGAGACATATAAGAAAATATTTTCATTGTAAAAAATTATCTCTCGGTATTTTGATAGCTAACATTCATTGTTGTTAAAATAATTTTTAATAAATTTTTCAAGAAATAGTAGGTATGTATTTTGAGAGTGGTAAAATCACTAAATCTCTAGTTTGTAGTAAAATTAAAATTCTATTTTGTTATTGTTATGGATTTTTATTTTTTAGATATTTTTATTGAATTCAAATAGGGGTACTTTCTTATTTACATTTATGTATTAAAGTAAATGGAAGATAAAATATAAATAAAAAAAACGTGGACATTTACTTAAATTAAAGAAATGTAAATATGTTATAATGTATACATGTTGGAACCGAGAAAAGAGGAGGAATTGGGTTGTCTGAGTTTTCATTAAAACAATTTAATGAGACCTCTCGTCTCACCGTACAAGGTGAGGGCCTCGCTGAAATTGCCTCACCTCGGCCTAGGCGAGACACCGAACTAGTGCCCAAGCATGCCTTTAACAACTTATAAATTTATTTAATACACAATTAAAAAATAACAGAGTTGTAAACTGTGTTCATGTGACCATATCATAAACTTATAAATTTATTTAATACACAATTAAAAAGTAACAGAGTTGTAAACTGTGTTCATGTGACCATATCATAAACCTTTTGAACGAACGTAGATAGTCCATATATATTATATAATAAGAGCATCCAATTCCTGGACACCACGCACACACAAGCCATTGAAGTTGAACGGCTGAGCAAAAGCACCTCTAAAAAGTTTTAAAGTCAAAAGAATATGGATCACCCACCCATTTAAATGCCAAAAGATACCCACTTTCTAGTTCGGGCAGTGATCCTCACCAATCTTTGGTTGCAAAATGGGTCGTTGAATCACTAATAAGTTGTTTATATAACATTCTCCATTGATATCCATTTGACACTGCCACTTTGTGTGGACCGTCAGTAGTGATGGTTCATTTGCACATTGGGCAGTTAATAGCAAAAGTAGGTTCAAGGAAAGAGTGAGTGGTCTACCTACCAATGAAGAAATAAGTTCGTCTTGGGTAATGATTGTCTAAAGCACACACATATATACATACATACAAGCACAGGTGAGGTCAAATCTCAAAACTCTTTATTGCTTCTTTTTCCCTCTTCCACTCTACTTGTAATAATCTTGTAAAGGAAGCGGAGATCGAATCTTCAAAAGCAACACCAGACCAGAGTGCAGAGTTAAACTTAACGTTGGGTCGCAGTAGTATATTAATTCTTTTAAAAAAATTAAAAATAGTTATATTGAAAAATTTACACAATTCATAATAAATTTAAAATTACTTTTTACCACTACATCAACATTCTTTCATGTTTAAAGTTTATTTTAAAAAACAAAAAATTAAAAAGATAATTCTCAAACCCCACTAAGCAAGCAAGCAGGCATTTATATGAAATCTTCATATTTTTTATATGAACCACTCCTCTAATCAATATTATGTTTAGTGACAAAATGTGACCTTTTTTTTAATATTTTTTATTAAATTTTATATAAACCATCGAAATAAGATATAGCCGTGATTATAAATAAGTGGTCTGTTTTAGTAATTTTTCTTTCAATGTTGTAAGATTATAAATCTTTTTTTTTTTGCATCAGTTCGTATGAGAAAATATATGAAAAACATATTTGTACATCATTGATCATTAAACAATTGGGTCAAAGGCCATCGAGGAATGTTGCGGGTACGTGTGGTCGGCCAATTGTGATCTTCCATGAATTAATATAATAAATTCGTCAATGGAAGTTCACATTCTTTTAGTGCTCAATTGACCGAGTAGTGAAGACTTCAATTATACTTGACATGAACCATAAGATCTACCTTTTTTAAAAATGAATCACATGACGAATTGGGTCGACTCTCAAAATAAGCGTGCACAAAAAAGAGAAAAAAAAAAAAAAACCTTTCCTCTACCAAGCCCGTTCCATCTGCCCTATGACTCAAAATTAGATATTTGATTTACGAAAAACTTTAATTGGCTGTGTTCTAATCTTGAGAAGAAAAAAAATAATAAATAATGCGAAACCCTTCTTTCCGGTCCGGAGACCACTAGGACATCAGATATTAATATTTAAAATCGTAACATGTTAACAGAGAATGGAGACAGCCGCTGGCCAAGAAACAGAGACAAAAACCAGCCATCCATACAGCATCAACAGATGGCCGAGACATAAAGAGAAGACCTGCCTGCAATCTGAACCAACCACCAGCCCAGGATTAATGAAAATTTCCCGAGACTTAAGATTATAGGATTGCTTAAGCAGACCCGTAAACTAGGAAGCAGAGGTCCATCTTACAACACTTGAGGTTGAGGTAACAAGAACAAACTAGTCCAGAATTGTTCAAAGATCTAGTCGCGAAATTGCTCCAAGCAAGACGTGCATGCATGCAGCAAGGGGAGAATTTTTCAAACAAGTGGTATTGATTGAGTTTAAAGGTTCATCAAACAAGACACGAGAACAGAAGAATTGGGAAGAAAGGAAAAAGAAAACTAACTTAAAAATAATCATGCATGGCATCACCGTACAAAGCCGCAGGACTGGCAAGGAAGCTGCTTATTGGGGGATGGATAAACAAAGCAGCAAATGCGCGGGCAAGGAGCCTGTTTTCGTTGCTTAAAATAGTTCCATTTAAGGCCACAGCTTGCATTGTTTCTCCACGCCTATTAAATTATGAAAAGAAAGAATAAAGACAGCTCACTACCTATGCACACTCAAAACACCCGCTAGATTTTTGTATTATTCCTCCTCATCGCCAAGTAACATAAATGAGAATGGCTGAAACTTGTAACCGTCTCCCTCATAGAACTTATTCTGAAACTCCACCCAGTGAAGTCGTAATGCGTGAAGGAATGCACTAAGGGTTTCCATAACCAATAACACGCCAACGGTGGCAAAAATGAAAATGATTAAGCCCACAATAAGGATAATTACATTGTTGTACCTGTGGTCATACAAAGTAAATTATTTGAGGTCAGTCAAAATTAAAAATACTACTAAGCTGATTTGATCAAAACAAACTAAAGTGAGTCGTTCTATAATGAATGTATAATGCTTTATAAGTAAGAGAAACAGAAAAACTTCACATAATTAACCAACAGAAGCCAAGCGACATAATCAAGGTATGCACTTACCCCCAAGCAAGGAGGAGAACCTTCTCATAGAAAACACTAGACAACTCCGCGTGGGCAAGACTGGACAAGAACGCAAAGAGGAAAATTTTAGACTATTAGCCTCTCATAGAAATGTAAGAAATCAATCATATATAGCATGACTAATTCAACAATATGTATAGGCATAAAAGACGGTGTATAAAGCTTCGGCCAGAAAACATCAGAATAATAGCTTTTGTCCTGATGTTCTTGTACCGAAAATGCAAAAATATAAACTCATTCATGTGAACAAAATCTCTCTCTCTCAAGTAATGAACCACTTGGTAAAAGATCAAGGAAATCAAATAACAGGGCAGATACAGAAAATGCAGACTGTTACTGACACACTCTTCATAAAAATTGCACCATTGCATGTCCATGATACAAGGCTACGATTCTAGTAATTAATTTGTATATTTTGATCTACAATTACATTTAGCAATACATAAAAGAGTTTTGATACTCTTTTAAGACTTCAGAAGAGTTTTGATACTCTTTAAGACTTCAGAAGAGTTTTGATACTCTTAAGACTTCAGAATGTCACTGAAATCTGGTTTTTGGATTAAACTATCTGGGAAGTGGGATTGAGACAAAATTCAAGCTTCCAGCAACTACCAACTTTACCTGAGGGCCCATAGACGAAGATAGGAAGCTGTATTTGAGACAGCTCCAAGTACAAATTCAATTGTATGTATAAGTTGATGAACAAAAACTTCACTGAACTCAAATTCATCATGATCATGGGAATCATGATTCGCCCCCGACTGCAAGGTACCTTCTGTGCTCTCAAGAGGCATATAGGACTGCCCATGGTGTCTCTGAAGAAGTCAACATTTAGAGTGGTCAGCAGCAAAAAAGATAAGCAAGAAGTCTGCCACAGATTAAAAAAGAAAACAAATTCAGGGATAAGAATGGGACCATACATTCTCATATTGTTTCTTCAAAATAAGGGGCTTTGGTAAGAGCATCCATGGAACAGAGACAAAGGCCAGCAGTAGAAACACAAGCTGGTCATGGAACAATACACATTACATGCACTACATAAGTTTCTATTTAGCTTAAAGCTCATAAATAAATAAATAAATAAAACAGTTGGAAGAAATCATCAACCTGAACTGTCTTTTGGCCAACAAAAAGCTGGTTGTCACCAAGATCGTCAGTTGGACCCAGGAACATATATATCATTATGTGGTATAAATCAGCTTGTGAGCCAGTCCACCATTTTATAATGATGAGGACAGAAAGATAGCCAAACAGACAATTTAAAAATATCAACTGTGGGATAAATTGGAACCTGAAAAGGAGAAACAAACAATTGGATACTGGAAGTCAAGAATGTGAGAAAATATGTTGTTCTATCCATACGTCTTAAACTACAGATGGATAAACTAAATTTGTAGGCTCCAAAGCCTTGGAAATGTGAACTATTGTAGCAGCCATTCCTGAAAATACTGCCACTAGTTGGCGA
The DNA here is from genome assembly GCF_014633365.1 of Diospyros lotus. NCBI lineage: Eukaryota > Viridiplantae > Streptophyta > Magnoliopsida > Ericales > Ebenaceae > Diospyros > Diospyros lotus. The sequence continues at coordinate 39,583,566 of NC_068338.1, read as the reverse complement.
GCTCACCAGACATTCAAGCTGTTGCGGAAGAATAAGCCATTAAAATAGCTCAATATGATTCCAAGGTTCATCTGGGCTACCCCAATAAGTATTGACATTTTCATCTTTAATGAATTGAGGAAAGGCAACTCGCTACGGGAACCATGCCAGACAGGATCAACACCAAATGGATATGTGTCACCAACCTTAATCAAGCCTGCAGTTGTCGCATCACTGCCAAAAAAAAAAAAGGTTTAGCATGTAGTGACCATAGCAGAAAAAGTACAACATAAGCTGTATCTGACAAAACACCTGCAAGAAAGATCACGACATGCATAGGCTGAGCGACCAAACAATTCAAATGGGACCGAGAAGAACTCATTATAGATCAAGCCCGTGTAGATTGAAAAAATTGCCATTAATATAATCACATAGCGACCACCAAAGGTCATTTCTGTGATGTCCCCAAGCTTCTGCATTAAGCAACATTAAAACCCAGTACTATTTGGTCAGAAATACAAGATCCCGATAATAGTCAAATATGTTGAAAGGATGTTTTACATGACACTACAAAACTCAAAACTCTGCTAGAAGGGAAGACATCAAGATCAAATATTGTATAACTGAAAGCAAACGGCATAAAATTAAACTTCAGCCCAGGAATTGTCATTTTGTTTTTGGGTAAATTAACCGTACACCCCCTAAACTTTGGTCCTTTAGCTTAGACACTCCCTGAATTCAAAATTTGCTTAATCAGTCCCTGAACTTTCCAAAATTAGCCATGATCCTGTCCTGATCAGGAATTTTGCAAGTTCATCACTTAAAACAAATTATGACCACATTATAGATTTTCACTTGTTACTCTAAACACATCAAGCCTTTATCTCACTATGCAGGGTCAACAACATGAACTCTAGCTCACCACATATCTGGTTTTTACTCTACTCAACTTACAAACCTCTAGATTCTAAAATGTTCCTCCACATCCCAAGCTTAGTATTCACGTCCTATCAAAAATGAACCGTGGAGAAGAAGATTAGGAAACACAGAAGGCAAGTTACCTGACCAGAGAGTTTCTTTTCCCTAATTATGAAATATAATGCTCCGAGTAACAAGCATATACCATGTCCCCAATCTCCAAACATGACTGCAAAAAGAAAAGGGAATGTAACAATGGTAAAAACACCAGGATTCGCTTCTTGGTACTTTGCCACCCTGTAATTATATGAACATAGCATCAGCATTGGTTGAAACAACTCTGCCATAACACATAATGTCATTTAGAAAATTAAACTGGCAAAAGTAAGGTCATCATATATGGCTATCAAAAGCCTGCAGTATTTCAGGTAGTATATAGCTTACAAGAAAAGAAATTTGACTGCACAGGAGAACATAATTTAGGTATAGATGGAAAACAAGAAAGGAAATTTGCTTCTTTCTGAATATTACTAATGAAGCAGGACGACATATTTTGAACAGTTGGAATCTACATGGAAAAAATGTGCTACTTGAAAAATGATGCCGAAGTTGTAGTCATTAATTGAACTACATTAAGAGATTCATATAAGGAATGGTCACTACATTAGGAGATTCAAAAAGGATTGTTAAAGAATCAAACTCCCAATTCTAGAGGTTGCATCTAAAATTGATGAGACCATGTCGAGCCAACAGTGGAGATAAAAACAATCCCCCAACAAAGTCTCGTTGTTGCCCATGCTACAAAAAAGGTTAGAGAATATCTCACTAAGAAGCTTGTTTACACCACCAGTAATCCAAAACTGCCATCAGGCCCCTGAGCCCATGCGCACAAATAATATAAATTAAGAACTTGCAATTCAGTCATTCGCTTTTGCCAAAACCCAATTTATGTAAAAGCCTTGGGCCTAGATGGTAAAGCCTATAATTAATACATTCATTGGTAAAAACATATGAATCCAAATTTTGAAGGCCCTCCAAAAGGCTTTTTAGGAATATAACTTATTTAAGGCCAGCAAATATCAATCAAGTTTTGTGAACATCTCAAAAATTAGCATCTTCTGCAAATCATAAACCAAAAGCCTACTGAACACCAGTATAAGTAGGAAAATCAGTATATATTAAGCCAACATTCAAAATGATTATAGATTCAATGTTCGGAAAGAAAAGTCCCAAAATGAAGTAAAACTCACCCATATGCATCAACAATCTCCTGAAAGGCAAAAGTGAATTTGTTTGTCCTAAAATAGGTAGGTGGTGACTCTTTTGTATGCAAAATCTGGAAAATAGCACCAACTTGTGAGTTTGAATCATATGCTGCCTTCTGCAGTGCATCCTGAATCTGCACCCCAAAAAGGGGAAAAAAAATCAATCAAGCTCAGTAAGCAATCCAATCCCCAATTGAGCATGATGAATTAAAAGCAAACAACTGAAGCTCCTGAATCAGCACAACTAAAACAAACCTGCTTTGTTGCAAAAACAGGACTCCAACCTTCTGCCACAAGACACTTCTTCGTCACGTCAATACTTAGCATATTTAAAGTGTGGTAAATGGATTTCTCCCTCCTCACCTTTGTTAAAATATCATAGAAAATAAAATAATAATCAATAAATTTATCGATGAACACAAAATTTTAGACAAATCATCAAGAGCTCCAGCTACAGGCTATTAATTAGTTTTGATGAATGAGCAACATATACAAGCACTTGACTGGCCAATCCACATTACACCATCTACAAAAATGGAAGTTCATTATTTAGCAACAAAAAAAGGGAAGCCCGTTTGATAGAAAAAGATTTTCACAAACCAGAATGTTCCACTTCTCATATTGTTCACCAATTGCTAGCAACAAATTGCCATGGCGAACCAATCCAGCATCTATTGTAGTCTTTAACTCTGACAGTCTTCCAGAGACCTGAATGATTATTAAAATGCAGATATCAGACCAAATGAGTGAGCATGCATATAAATGCCGTTTTTTCATCCCAGGTAGGTGGCATCTCCACAAAGCGGAATATAAAACGCATGAAAATATGAATGGCCAGAGCAGATCATGACATCTATGAGAAAATTAAAGAAGAACACAAATTCAAATTTATTTAAATATTTAGCGGAAAAATTTCATCAAGAAAATATGACATGCACTACAAAAAATCAAGAGAGGCTCATAAACAAACAAAAAGAGAAAACTTACAAACATGGGCTTAAACCATTAAATACTTTTAATGCATGCATATTGCATACAGTTAGAAGATCAGAACCACTTATGAAAAAAAATGAAGAACAGAAATGTAGCAAGGATCAAAGCCTCCTAAACAAGGAAGAGAAATCAAGAGCACAGGGGTGCTCTAGTAGCAGTAAGAATAAATGATAGAAGAAAAAATTAATGCATACGTCAGTGACCATCTGAGCTTGTTTGCCCAGGTCCTCAGTGAAAGGGTAGCGGTTTGCACCAAAAGCTTCACATATTTTGGTAATTTTGTTCTTTGCTCTCTCACCAGAGTAGAATACCACAAATACATTCTTCTCAACCTGCATATTGAAACCAAATCAGATATAAAGCATAAATGTAGAATACATACAGCATAGTTGTACTTGTATTTCCTATCACAAATACAGGTAAACCACTGGTAAGATAAGCCAGTTGTATAATTTACTTTTTCCTCAATATTTGTATAATGAAATACACTGCAATAGTCTAGATAATAAAACAAATGAATCAAGAATAAAATGCAATACAAGGTTATTCATAAACATTTCAATTGTGACAACTAAACTAGCATCCTTTTGTATATTCAGGACAATAATCCATAAAAAGAACTAGTCCCAATCATATTCTCAACAAGTAATTGATAAAACTTTAAAAAATGGTTAATGTTAACCTTTTCTCCTGACACAGGATCAATCACAGGATCTTCAAGGACAGCTTGCTTCAGGAACACATTACCCCTGGTTGCACGAAATATAATCCGTTCAAATGCCATGTATTTGTCCCTAGGAACTAGACCAGAGAGAAAACCCAACTGAATTTGCTTGGACTGATCAGCAGCCACTTCCTACACCAAACAACTACCATGAATATTGCTTGCAAAGATATCAAAACTTTTCAGTTTTAGCACAAAATATAAGCTTTTTTACTTGATCTTGTAGCAAAGGAGTTTCTAAGGATGCTTCAACAGTCGGCTGCGATCCAAATTCTCTTTGCTGAGCTGCAGCACTGCTTTGGGCTGAATGGAAAAATTCACCAGCCTGAAGAAAGCAATCATTTGATACTTCTTATGAAAGACATCACTTGTCGAAGATAGACAGACAGAAAAATAGTCAAAAACATATTCCATATAAGAGGGAAAAAGCACAAATCAATTGCAAAAATATATAAAATTTATTAGGTGATGATAATGACTCAAAATATTGACCTCAATAATGTAAGCAACAAAGCTACCAAAGGTCAGATTCCTAAATCTCAAAATCACATCAGCAAGGGATCCCCTTGTTGCATGATTGACACTCCTGAATGTTACATCATGCACGTGCATGCTTCTTTATTTCCCAAGAAATTATCACCATAGTAATATAAGGAAGGACCTATCAGTTCTCCTAAGCATTAAACTATGTGCTTCCAATTTCTAAGCAGAGAAACAGATGATGATAACTCACTTAATTTGAACGTCACTTAACTTTAACCCTTTGTAACTGCAATAAGCAGATCAATACTTAACATTAATAAAATCAAACCCCGAAACCATCCGTCAGGTGTCCTTATCAATTAAGAACATTTCCCAAGCTTAGAGAATAACATAAAAATTTGCCACTTATCTGGTGAAAGGGCAATAAATATAAGGCAATAGACTCACATAATAGGATATAACTTGTCCCCCATTGTAAAATGTGTTGCAAATGCCAATGCTTTACAATCAACCAACTACAGCTTTAAAAGAAACAATACCTTTTGCAAAACAAGCTTATATTCAACAAGTTCACTGTAGGAACGCTGCAGCTTGTCCCCATTTGCATTTATTTCAATCAGCTCAGCTTCAAGTTCTCCAAGTTTTACCTAGTATAGGTACATTATTTGGTACATATAATTAGATAATAAATGGACACCAGTAATTATGAGTTGACAAAAGTGAATCAGGAATTATAAGGAGCATTTGCATTTACCTCCAAGTCATCTAAATCTATATCAGGTCGTGCTGCTGGCTTTGCTGAAGAAGACAAACCTGCCTTCGACATTTCTTCCCTGACATATCGTAACTTCCGTGCCATTTCTGCACATCTTTTTATCTTTAAAGAGGTAATAAATTTTATATTAGAATCGGGAACAGAAATTAAAGATAAACTTTGAATGTAATAGCATGACAAGGAAATAAAATACTATGTAATTCCCATGTTCAGTTCATAAACAAAACTGAAAGAGTACCTTATAGAATCTCGCCAACAATATATATGAAATTGGAGGTATCAAAGAAATAAATGCAAAACCACTGTCATATGGATCCATATTGCATAAGTATGTACCTACTTGATCGTTAAAAGTATAAAACCACAGGAGAAGGCTAAATACCATGCTTACAAGGTATGCTAACTTAGCCTATCCCAAGAGGACTGCACCAAATTTTAGTAGCATCTAAAGCAATTCAACTTGGGACTTGTCTCATTCCATACACTTCCTTTTGAAGAAGACAAAACTCAGGGAAAAGGTCTACTAATGCACTTAGGAAGCAATGAAATTGAACAACTTCATAGGTTAAATCTAACCCTACCATCTCTTACTCCTAATATGGATTTTTTCTTTTTGGCTAATCTACTCAGATGATAATTCCTTTCCAGGTTATCCCCCAAAAAACCAGGATGCATGCTGCAGGAATATGTAACTCCAATATTTGTCCAAGTTTATACAATTGTCAGCTCTAAAGACTGGAAAAATTGCCAAGAGCAAGCAATTTGAAGTAAAAGGGTCTAAAATAGACTAAAAATTTGCTAGTTCAGACATGAAAACTAAATATTTGTAAGTGAACCTTGCAGAGAAAGAAAATCTTCCAAAGTCAACACTTGTTAATTTTCAGAAAACTCTAAACAAGGTAGTTTTAGCCATTGCATGAAAATAGAGAACAGTGTTGTACTATTCAAGGTGGCAACTTCAGCATCTGCTGACAGAGAAACAAAATAGAAAAATCCTAAGCAAAATGTGCTTCATTTTGCTTAATTTATTTTTGTGAGGACATCCAATGGTTAAGCAAGCACACACTCCATAATAAAATCATGGTGAAAACTCATTCAAAGAATTCATCCAATGGTAAAAGTTAGATCCCAATAGTAAAAACGATCAATGCTTGAATTCATATGAACTAATCACATGATCTACAACTAGAAGCACACAAGAGGTAATGTAAGGACTGCGTGTCAGAGTTGAATCTGATAGAGGGGAAATTCTCCATTGAATTGAGGAGAATTGGGGAATTAAGGGGGGAAGAACAAAGAGAGAGAGAGGGGGGGAATGAGAATTAGGGAGAGAGAAAAGAGAAGAAAGGCGGGAGAATTGTATTGATACTTCTCAAAACATGCCTTTGGAGCGGTATCAGTGTGCTTTTTATACTGATCCAGCTCAAGGATGGCACCACACACCCACGTGATCAACAATTTGCCTAACTGTTCCCGCCTATTCAACCGGCTAATTAAAATCACAATCCCATTACAATTCCCCTCCCCTTCAGAAACTTCTTGTCCTCAAGAAGTTCATAGTAAGCCAGCCACTTTAGGAAATTGGTTGAGCAGGTTGGGGAGGTATTCCCAAGTGTCCGAGTGAAGATTATACCACCTTACCAACACCTGTGTTAGAGGGCTCCCTGTCGGCTTATGATCCTTTTATCAAAGATAGCCATAGGTTTGCTATGGTAGTTGCAGTGGTTTGTACCTAAAAGACAAATGCCTCCAACTGTACTGATTTGAATATTTGACAGCCCAATTGGCACCAAACCATAGCTACCAGATCAGTATATGAGGCTGATCCAATCTCATTCAAGGCATAGAAGAATATTTTGAATGAAATCCCGCCTTACACGGACATGTTACGATGAGGGAATCCTCGGGAATTTTTTTTTTTCAAGTCTGCCACACGCGGCGCCATGTGTACAATCTTCACATGCAGATGAAACACTCGTCGCATACAATGGCCAATGCCCGCGGTGATTTCAAGAACAATCTTCACATGTGGATAACAATCCTGGGAACCCCAGTCTTACTCGTTTAGCTAACAAGTTCAATAGGCACAAAACTAAACGAGACATAACATAACACAGCTGAATAATTAACATTAAAATGTTGTGACCTAACACGAGTTCCTTACAAGGTGTTCCCACACCGAAATATGTATTACAATCTATCAAAATGATAACAACATTCTCATACAACCGTTCATACATATATCAAAATAAATACTAACACCTCCAAAATAGTACAACGGCTATCAACTAAACACCATTGGCCCTACCGACCATGTCCTCGACCTCGCAGCAGTCCCTGGCTGAAACGTTGAATGTTCCAGGGGCATAACCCAGGTTAGATGATAAAACATCTATGTGATGGCATGAAACAGTTTACACAATGCATGGAAGACATATAAGCATGGCATATACAGACAAACGACAACATGCAACGTGTCTAACTTGAGAAATCTCCCTGACATACTCAACCTCTCGTGGAAAATTCATTTCACACACTGTTGGGGTTAACCTTGCCGCGACATACTTAATCTCTCGAGTGCCCTATCGTGTCACTCGTTCACTTGGATTAACCTTGTCCCATTCTCAAGAAGACCCCATCCCGTCCCATACGAACCCAACAACGACACGAAAATCAACATCCCAATGATATGAAAATCACACGCCATGCACCGACTCTTTTGTAAGTTTAAAACAGTTGATGCAATATACCACATGTTCAATATGCATATGACGCCACAAATACATACGAGAAAACATCTTTGAAAACAACCTAAGTTCTTGAGGGTATAACCGCTCACTAGAACTGGTCCAACCACGTGTATCCTAAACTCGGGAGGGTAAAACCGCTCGCCAGAACCCACTACACACACTCCAACACATATTCAAGATAAGGTAAAGCTAGAATCAAACCACTCACCTCAATTCGGAAAAGTTCGATTTTTGCCTCGAAAAACGTCACTCTCCGAAAATTGTGCAATCCTTCTTTTCAACAGCCCAATCGTCTCCTATTTACCATTTAAGACCTTAGAAATCAATATTTCTATTTTTCCTCAATTTTCTCCATTTTTCTTCATTTTTAAACCTTTCTTACCTTTGGAAATTCATAAAAAATACGTAACATCAAGTTTCACCAAATATTTTTCCATGATAATTCCTAAAATAATTTTAACAAAATTATAAAATTAATTTTAGAGAAAAAGCCTACCTCACGCGCCACCCAGGGACTCGGCGAGTGAAGCCCACACGCGACCGGTGCAGTCGTCTTCTCCGGACTTCTTCTTCGGCTCCGGCGATCTTCGATGCTCCAAATGACTATAAGGCCTGAAAGAGCTCGTCGAGGCGACCACAGTGGTGCCTTCAATCCTCGGAAAAAGTCGCTGGAAAAGGCTTTAAAAGCCAGTTGCAGGCCTCAGCTCCGGTGAGCCCGATTTTTCGACCGAAGCTCTAAAACCCCACTTAACCTACACCAATCGACTCCAAATGCTCCAGAAACGATCCTCACAACACAAAGAACAAAAGCCCCTTATCCCAGAAGCTCAATTCGGCCTAAAATGAGAGAAATTTCGCTCGATTTGAATTTCAAACTCTCGGCCATCTACCCTTTTTATACTCGTTTTCGAAGCCGATTTCCATCAAATCTCGGTTGATCTTATCCCCTTATCCTCAAATCTAGCCTCCAAACCAATCAAAAAGCTCCAAATCACGAGCTATAGCCTTCGAAAAATCCGGCCAAATCGGTGGTCACCTCTGCAATTAATACCGGTCACCTTGATGCTTTTTCCGGCCAATAGCATGCTCCAATGGTTCCATCATCGCCTGGAGACTACCCTAGAGTCTCCGGGCGACCTTCCCGACGCCTTAGAGGCGGCTGTCGGCAACCACAGGCGGCCGGTCGGTTTCCCACTTGAAAATTTTATTTTTTTTGCATTTTAGCCCCCAACAATCTTCTAAATGCATTTCCTCCCAAACCTTGATGCCCCTAAACTTCTCATTAATTCCTTGACTGCCCTCAAGTTCTAAACTATTCATTTCCCTCAAGAATTTCTAGAAAATTCGTCGTTTCGATCTCCCTCGAATAGTTTACAAAATCTGCACTTTTGCCCGGATGCCCCTAATTGCGTGTTTTTGACTTCAAACCTTCGGGAATCTCTTGGTTTTGACAAATATTGCTTATTTGAACAATTTTACCTTTATCAACTTGCTTTGACTTAGTCTCTCACCTTACGTTTTCGTTTTGAATATTACACGTAGGCCCGAAACTATAATAAATGCCATTTTGACCTCGTAAATTCCAAAAACACTCTTAATATTAAATATTGGGTATTACACTATCTCTCTCTCAGTTCTCCCTAATCTCCCTCTCTGTTCTTTTCTTCCCTAATTCCCTCCCATTTCTTCTGATCTAACTCCCCCAATTCCTTCCAATTACCTTTTAAACCTGTCATGAACCCTAGGTCCATGACAATTGACATCAGACCAGTCAATTCTTGGCTATGATTTCAATCGATTCTAGATTGTGACCTTGGCAATTCTTATCCGCAACACGAAGGCTAGGTGAGTCCAACAATGATTCCAACGAGTATAGGAAATTGTTGAAGGAGGTTTGACTTGAGGCAAACAACGCTTGCAATTCGCCACTCCTAGAATCAGTTTCGGAAGCAATTCAAAAGCGATTTAGGAAGTTGAGCTACAAACAACTCTTGGCTATGAGATCGATAAGTCTCATTCGACAATTGAGAGGCGGAGCAATTCCGGCAAAGGATGATTCCGTTGAACATCCTTCACCTTTGATTCCTTCTGCTTGTGCAATTCCTACTTCTGGTGAGTGTCAACTCAGAACTAAAGGAGAAGTAAGAGGATTGGCTCTCAATTAAGACTATGGTAATTTTGTTAGGAATTGAAGTCGAGCAAGCCAGGCAGTTCCAATTGATTTTTGGCAAAATTCCTTAGCCGTGACAAAAATGATGGACTCTAGCTACTGCAGTCACGATTCAAGAAGGCGACCTCAGAGCAATTTGCGATCCAAGGAATCAATTTCAGAAGTAGGTCCAGTGTATCCAATTCCTGTATTCCAAGCAATTTTCGATCGATTCCTAGCAACAACAGAAACCTATCGTATTGTCAAAAAGAGTAAGTCCCGAGCGATAGGAAGTAATCATGGAGTGGAATATGGCGAATAGAACTAGGATGAAGCAAATGGAGACGCAGCTGCAACAAGTGACATCGACAGTAACGAATATATAGAATCGGATAGGGGCATTAGACAATTCGGTGGAGAGACGAATCAAAAGAGCCATGAATTTGTGGCATGAAGAGAGCAGGATGCAGAATGCCAGGCTGGAAGATCAAATGCAGGAGCAGAGTCAAGCTCTTCGAGACTAGATACAGCAATTCAAGCTTGGTACACAAAACTAAGGTCTGCTTTGCAAGATTGGGGTTTCATAAGAGTTGTTTCTGATGCTTTTTTGTTTATTAAAAGGACCTCCAAGTATGTGTTGTTTATTTTGGTATATGTGGATGATATTCTTGTTACAGGGTTTGATTCTATAGCTCTTCAAGCTTGTATTCAAGATCTGGATACTCACTTTGCCCTCAAGACTCTAGGATCTGCCAATTACTTCCTAGGTGTCGTGTACCTAAGGGGAGTAACTGTAATAAGGGCATAGGGCTATAATAATCTGCATGGTAGTTGAGTTTTAAATTTGAATTTGGGAGCGGCAACCGTTATTGGCGCAAGCTTCCCGCGAGGGACAAGTATAAAAACACGATCCCGGCTCAATTGTAAGGCATCCAACAGAATTGAATTGCCTCTTTCTCAAATTTCCCCATAAATTTCTCCCTCTCCCCCTCTTTCTTCACAATCCTTCTCCCTTAAATTCTCAAATTCCCCTTCCTTCTCCTATTCTTCCCGCCAAGTTCTCCTCTAAATACAGGAGAATTCCCCTGGCCGGATCAAAAATCCAACAAATTGGTATCAGAGCATCGTTCCTGGCTCAAGAATTTAGACAAATCCCAGGCAATGGCGGACAACACTCGCATGAAGCAAATGGAAATGCAGCTCTAGCAGGTGATGACCACGATGTTGGATATGCAAGCACGAGTGGGATCCATGGAGGATGCGATCGGCTTAGTGGTTGATAAGAAGTTGGAGGAGGCCTCGGATCGGTTGCACGAGGATATGCACAATTAGATGAGGAGATGAGGGAACAGAGTAATAAGCTGCGTGATTAGATGCAACAATTTATGCTCATGTTTTCAAGCCAGGCTCAAGTGAAGATGTCCTCGGATTTTCCCCCACAAGAAAGGATGGATCTAATTCTGCCAAGAGTTGGCACTAGCCATAGGGTGGTCGGGTCATCGGAGGTGGAGATTGATCTAGCAACGGTTTGGGAAAATGGGGTGGAGAGGAGGCCGTAAGTTCAGGTAAATTCCACTCACTCCAATTTTCCAATTCCGAAGTTGGAGTTGGCGGTGTTTGATGAATCAAAGCCACGCTAGTGGATTCGAAGATGTGAGAAGCTATTTAGCATTCATCAAGTGACAGATGAACAGAGAGTGAATTTGGCAGTGGCCTACCTAAACGATGTAGGAGACGTATGATGAGAACCAGAAAAAAAAAAAAAACCACTAAGACTTTTATTCAATTCACCAACTCAATTAGATTACAAGAAAAAAAAAATTGGGCATTCGAGAGAACCTTAACTCTCCCTAAGAACTTAATCCAAAAATCTTTCTTACCCCCTACCAATTTCTCCCCCCTCTACATATTCCCTTCCCTCTTCCTCAACCAAATTCGGTTTCGCACTTGCTGGGTTGTTACACAACCCAACGATTTTCCCACTCTACCCCTATGCACATGGCTAGCTGGCTGGCAACAGCCAGCCAATTTACAACCCTACCCTTGCCCCTTGGACCTTCACCTTGTCCTCAAGGTGGAAAAATGGAAATTGCCACTGGATCAAGTGGTAAGGCTCTCAAGTAGCTTCCAATGGGTGTAGCCCCTTCCATTATATGAGCACCTCTAATCCCCGTAAGTTCTTCTCGGCTCCTGGCTGAACTCCAAGCACTACCTCAGGTTCCACTAGCATCTCAAGGTCTTTATTCAGCTGTCGAGGAATCTCCACATTAGCTTCCAATGCCCCTCTTGCCTCCCGTAGTTGGGACACATGAAATACAGGATGGATTGGGCAATACGGTGACAGTATCAGCTTATAAGCTACCAGACCTACCTCCTTCTCAATTCCAAATGGACCATAATATCAGGTAGCCAACTTTTCATATGATTTATGTCGATATGGCCTTAATTTCAAATAAACCAAGTCTCCTCCTTTGTACTTCACCTCCTTTTCAGATCTGCTCCCTTCTTCATCACTGCTTGTGCTCTCATCAATTGTGCCTTCAATTCCTCAAGGATTAAATCTCTCTCAATCAGCTGCTCCTCCACAATTGAAACAGGGGTAGTTCCCTTCTCAAACCTCAATAAGGGTGGTGGTTCTCACCCATACATAGCTTGAAATGGAGTCACCTTGGCAGTAGTGCGGTAGGAGGTATTATACCATAATTCAGCCCAAGGTAGGAAACAAAACAGCGTAGGTAGGTTTCTAAAGTCCAGTTAAATACCTCAGTTTGCCCATCCGTTTGAGGGTGATAGGATGTGCTTCTGTTAAGTTTGGCACCTTGTAGTCAGAACATCTCCTCTCAAAATATGCTCATTAAAATTTTGTCTCTATCCAATACGATGGACCTTGGCATTCCATGAAGCCTCACCACTTCCTTAAAAAAAATTCTTGCCAAACTCCCCAACTATAAACGGGTGTTTAAGGCCAATGAAATGCCCGTACTTACAAGTCTATCCACCACCACCAAAATTGAATCCATCTTGCCAGACTTTGGCAATCCCTCAATGAAGTCCATAGCAATGTCATCCTAAATTTTCCCCCGATGCTAATGCCATAGATTTATTTTGTTGGTAAACTGAGCAATCACTTACATATCGATATATATCCCTTTTCATTCCCTGCCAACAAACATTTGCTGCCACCCTCTTGTAAGTTTTTAAGAATCCTGAGTTTCCTCCTATACTTCATCGTGCCTCTCATAAGTAACAATGGAATGAGAGTGGATCCCTTGGGTAAATACAGTCTTCCCTTGTAAAGGAGATGGTTGTCCACCAACTGGAAGTTAGGGTGTGAAGTAGGATCAGCTTGAAGCTCATAGATAATTCCTTGCAATCTTTCATCTGCCTTTACCTCACTAGCTAACTTATCCATTTGGACCACTTTAGGCACTGTTAAAGCCATTATTGTTGCTGGGTGGCAGATTTGTGACAGCCATCAGCAGCTTTATTCTCCAAACCTGACCGATATTGTATCTCAAATTAGAACCCCATCAATTTCACCATCCATTTCAAGTATTCCGAACCTACTGTTCCATCAAGTATTTGAGACTTCTTTGATCTATTCGAACCACAAACTTCCTATCTAACAAGTAATGCCTCCATTTTTGCACAGCAAACACTATGGCCATCAGTTCCCTCACATAAACAGATGCTTTCCTCCCTAATTGACTGAAAGCAAGACTGAAATAAGCAATAGGCCTTGCCCTTGCATTAATACAGCCCCCATACCTTGTCCCGAGGCATCAGTCTCAATGACGAAGGGCTTCCCAAAGTCTACAACAACAACAACAACATATCCAGCCTTTATCCCACTATATGGAGTCGGCTACATGAATTCTAGACTTTCATGTATTTCTGTCTTTTGTCATATCTTCATTGAAATCTACACACTTCATATCAAACTTTAATGTCTCTCCCAAAGTCTTCTTAGGTCTGCCTCTACCTTTTTTTTTGACTAATTGTTCCATTTCATCAACTCTCCTCACAAGAGCGTCTCTTGGTCTCCTATTCACATGACCAAACCATCTTAGTCTAGTCTCTCTCATCTTCTCCTCTATTGGCACTACTCCTACCTTATTACGAATAACTTCATTTCTAATTTTATCTTTTCTTGTATTGCCGCACATCCATCTTATCATCCTCATCTCCGCTACGCTCGTCTTTTGCTCATGCTGGTATTTGACTGCCCAACATTCTGCGTCGTACAACAAAACTAGTCTTATAGCTGTCCTATAGAATTTTCCTTTCAGTTTAATGGGATTTTACCATCACATAACACCCCCGATGCATTTCTCCATTTTAGCCAACCTGCCTTAATTCTATGTGTGACATCCTCGTGAATTTCTCCATCTTTTTGAATCACTGATCCCAAATATCGAAAATGATATTTTCTTTGTAAGATTTGGTCTTCCAATTTTATTATAACATCATCCACTCTTGCATTCTTACTAAATTTACATTCCATATATTCTGTTTTCTTTCTGCTTAATTTAAATCCCTTATATTCTAAATTGTTTCTCCATAACTCAAGCTTAGTGTTCACTCCTTTTGTTTCATCCACCAACACTATGTCGTCTGCAAATAGCATACACCATGGCACCTCTGTCTGAATATCTTTAATGAGTTCATCCATTACTAAAGCAAATAAGTATGGACTTAGTGCAAAACCTTGATGCAATCCTATTGTAATTTTAAACGGTTCAGTATCCCTTCGCATGTTCTGACCCTTGTCTCTGCACTATGATACATGTCCTTAAGGGCTTGTATATAGGCTATTCGGACTCCTTTCTTCTCTAAAACCCTCCATAATACTTCTTTAGGGACCCTATCATAGGCCTTTTCTAGATCTATAAACACCATATGTAGGTCTTTCTGATACTTCCGATACCTTTCCATTAGGCGTCTCAGTAGGTATATAGCTTCCATTGTTAACCTACCAGGCATGAAACCAAACTAATTTTCCGAGATCTCTGTTTCTTTTCTGAGCCTCTGCTCTATTACTCTCTCCCAAAGTTTCATGGTATGGCTCATTAAATTAATTTCTCTGTAATTTTCACAATTTTGAACATCTCCTTTGTTCTTATATATAGGGACCAAAGTACTCTTCCTCCACTCATCTGGCATCTTTTTTGATTTAAGAATCGCGTTAAATAATTTCGTTAGCCAAGAGATGCCCTCTTCTCCCATGCATTTCCATGCTTCTATTGGTATATTATCTGGTCCCTACCACCTTATGATTTTTCATCTTTTTTAATGCTTGTCTTATTTCATTTAGACTTATGCGTCGATAAAATGTAGAACTCACGTTCCCTTCGGAGTTACTAAGATGTCCCAACCTAACTCTTGTGTCGTCATTATCATTGAATAATTTTGTGAAATACTCATTCCATCTCTCCTTAATCGCTCCCTCATTCACTAATACATTTTGATTTTCATCTTTTATGCATTTCACTTGATTTAAATCCCTTGTTTTTCTTTCTCTTGCTTTAGCTAATTTATATATATTCCTTTCTCCATCTTTTGTATCAAGTCGTTCATATAGATTCTCGTATGCTTTTGACCTTGCTTCACTAACAGCTTTTTTTGCTACCTTTTTTGATTCTTTGTAATTTTTTTGATTTTCTTCATTGTCACACTAATATACAGCCTTATAGCAATTTTTTTTATTTTTTATTCTCAATTGTACTTCTTCATTCCACCACCAAGACTCCTTAAGGTTAGGGACTCTACCATTTGTCTCTCCAAGCACTACTTTTATTGTGCTTCTCAGGGCATTAGCCATTTCTCTCCACATTTGGTTTGTTTATCCTTCTCAATTCCATTCTCTTCTACCCCTTAATTTTTCTTTGAAGATTAATTGTTTCTCCCATTTTAAATCCCACCACCTAATTCTTAAATTTTGTTTTATGTGATTTTTTCTCTTCCAATTTCTTACTTGGACGTCAAGTACTAGAAGTCTATGTTGAGTAGTCAAACACTCTCCCGGTATCACCTTACAATCCCTACAACATACCCGGTGCTCTTGTCTCATGAGAAAATAATCTATTTGGGTGCTTGATGTGACATTTTTATATGTGATTAAGTGTTCGTCCCGTTTTTTGAACCTAGTATTGGTTATGATAAGCCCATATGCCATTGCAAAATCTAGAATAGACTTACTCTAATTATTAATTTCCCCGAATCCATACCCTCCATGTACCTCTCTATAGCCGTTTCCGTCTCTACCCACGTGACCATTTAAGTCACCTCCTATAATCACTTTCTCTCATCTTAGTATCATTTGTATGAGTCCCTCTAGGTCCTCCCAGAATTTTGCTTTTATCTCCTCACCTAACCTCGCTTGTGGTGCATATGTACTAAAGATATTCATAGTCATTCTTCCTAGAATAACCTTCACCATAATAATCCTATCCCCTATTCTCTTTATATCCACTACCTCATCTACTAAGCTTTTATCCATAATAATCCTCACTCCATTTTTTGCTCGATCATTTCCTGTGTACCATATTTTATATCCATTTTCTGGCAAACTTTTTGCTTTTTTCCCTACCCATCTTGTCTCTTGAAGGCACATAATATTAATCTTTCTCTTAATCATCACATTTACCACTTCCATAGCTTTGCCTGTTAATGTTCCTATGTTCCATGACCCAATCCTTAATCTATGATTTTGTTTTTGACTTTGACTTTGACTTTGAATTTGATTTTGATTTTATTTTTTGTTTTGGTTTTGATTTGATTTTGATTTTGATTTTGGACTAACTTCTTTACCCACATCCGTCCAAGCAAATGCGGGAACCCTTGCTCATTTGTCACTACATCCGGGCGCTGATGCAGCGGCCCTAGCTCACTTGACACTACATGCGGGCAATGTAGCGCATCGCTCTGAAGGGTTCGCTATGAAGGGCTTCCCAAAGTCTGGCAAGGCTAAAACAGATAGGGATACCATTTTAGCCTTAAGTTGCTGGAAGGCCTGCTCGGCTGCCACATCCCAAAAGAAGTTGTTCTTCCTTAATCTATCCCAAAAGAAGTTATTCTCCCTTAATCTCTCCATTAGAGGCATTGCTAACTTGCCATAATCCCTCACAAAGCGTCTATAATACCCCATGAGGCCAAGGAACCCCCTCAATTCCTTTACTGATGTAGGAGTAGGCCACTCTAACATAGCTTGTACCTTACTTCGATCGACTGAAACCCCATGATGAGATATAATATGGCCTAAATATTCAATTTTCAGTTGTCCAAACACACACTTCTTCCTATTGGCAAAGAGCTAGTTGTCCACTAGTACCTTTAAGACACAACGTAAATGTTGTGCGTGCTGTTCAAAATCCCTACTATACACCAATATGTCATCGAAGAATACCAACACAAAACGCCGCAAATATTCTCTGAAAACGTCATTCATCAATGATTGAAAGGTGGTTGGCGCATTCGTTAGCCTGAATGGCATTACTAGAAACTCGTAATGCCCTTCATGAGTCCTGAAAGCACTCTTGGGAACATCCTCAAACTTGACTCTAATCTGATAGTAACCAGATTTCAAATCAAGCTTGGAGAAGACCTTGGCACCATGCAACTCATCAAGTAACTCCTCTATCACGGGAATGGGAAATTTATCCGATATAGTAACCTTGTTCAAAGCCTTATAGTCCGCACAAAAACGCCACCCTCCATCCTTCTTCTTTACCACCAACATCGGACTTGAAAATGGGCTAAAACTAGGCTGTATAATTCCAGCAACTAGCATCTCCCCCACCAACTTCTCAATTTCATTTTTTTACAAATAAGGGTATCAGTAGGCCTTACACTAACCAGTGTGGCTCCCAAAACCAGATTGATGGTATGATCCTTCCTCCTGCAAGATGGCAGCCCCTCCAATGTAGAGAAAACCCTCTCAAACTTAGCCAACACCCCCCTTAGCATCACTGGAGCTTCCTTTTGAACTTCTTTGATCTCTGCCGCCATGGTTCCCAATTCTAACAGCATTCCTTCCCATTATCCTTAAAGGCCTTCACCATCACCTTCAAAGACACCAAGGTCTTGCTCAAGCTAGGGTCCCCTTGCAATGTTACTGTTATGCCTCCTATCTGAAATTTCATTGTGAGGGCCTTCCAATCCACATTCATTTTTCCAACAGCTGTTAGCCACTTCATTCCCAAAATCACATCTGAGCTCCCCAAGTCCAGAGGTAAAAAATCCTCTACAATTTGCAGATTTTGGAGATTAAGCTTCACTCCTTTGCAAATTCCAACCCCTTGCACTGCCATTTCAATTCCCATAATTACCCCATATCCTATTGTTTCCTCCCTTGGTAAAGCCAACTACTGCACCAGCTCGGTTGCTATAAAGTTATGAGTTGCCCCTCTATCGATAAGCACCACTACCGGCTGCCCCTCTATGTCCCCTTTGAGCTTCATAGTTTGTGGTATAGTCAATCCAACTACAAAATTCATGGAGAGCTCAATGACCTCCCTCCCTTGCCCCGGCTCTCCTACTACCTCTTCCAACGTTTCTCCCTCATCTACCTCCTCTTCTACCTCTTCATCATATATCATCATCACTTGCAACTCTTTATTTCTACATTTGTGGCCAATAGTATACTTCTCATCACATCGAAAACATAGGCCCTTATCCCTTTTTTCCTTCCACTTAGCCTCGTTAAGCCGTTCGAAAGGGTGGGTTACTCCCTCTCCCATTGGCATGTGGTCAATATGGGTTAAGAGGACTAACCATCGTCGGTTTTGTGGGTTGTCGTGAGGGTGGCAAAATTTCCCCCGCTGATAAGTCGAAATTGGATTCAGCATGGCTTGTCCTTTTTTCAAACCTGATCCAACCGTGCCTCCCCGAACCACCTAATTCCGCTCCTCTATACGTTGAGCTAAATCCATCATCTGCTCCAAACCCCTTGGCCTCAACACCCTCAACTCGGCCTTAACATCAAGTCTTAAACCATTTATGAAATGCCCTTTCAGCATGGCTTCTGACATGTTTTCAAGGGGCGATGCCAATGTCTTGAAGCATTGGTGGTACTCCATGACAGTTCCCTTTTGTCAGAGGGTTAAAAACCGCTCTTCAACGAAGCCTTCTTGGGTGGGTCAAAAGCGACTCCTCAACAGGAACTTTAAGTCCTCCCAATTCCTCACCCTTCACCACTTTTCCTCCCATTGGAACCACAAAAGTGCAACAGCCTCCAAACATAGTGTTGTTGTATCCATCTTCTCCTCATCAGTCAACCCATTCACCGCAAAGTACCGTTCGACTCAAAATATCCAGCCGTCCGAATCTTCACCTTCGAAGAAGGGCATCTCAAACCGACGCCCTCGAATCTCCAGTCACCAACTTGCATCAGAACCACCTGCTTCAGCTTGTCGTACTCCTATTTCCAGCGTCGCCTCGAAATCCTGAATGAATTCCGGAGGCTAGCCTCCCAACTTCTCCTTGTTCTTCCTCTCTCATTCCTGCTCTTCCCACCTCGTTCTCATCCAAGCGAATTGTTCCAACAAGTTCGCGACATTCTTCTCCACCGATTGAACCTCACCCCTCATGGCATCAACTCTCTCTTGCATGCCTTCCATACTCCCTTCCAATTCACTTACTCGGTTCGCTAAGTTCACCATTAGGATCGGTGATGCTCTGATACCAAATTGATGAGAACTAGAAAAGAAAATCACTGAGACTTCTATTCAATTCATCAACTCAATCAGATTACAAGAAAAAAAAAAAAAAATTGGGCATTCGAGAGGCCCTTAACTCTCCTTAAGAACTGAATCCAAAAATCTTTCTTACCCCCGACCAATTTCTCCCCTCTCTACATATTCTCTTCCCTCCTCCTCAACCGAATTCGGTTTTGCACTTGCTAAGTTGTTACACAACCTAGCGATTTTCCCACTCTACCCCTACGCACATGGTTGGTCGTTATGCCAGCCAGCCAATTTACAACACTGCCCCTACCCCTTGGACCTTCTTTGATACATCCAGTGAACCAGGGGCCTATCAACGTATGGTTCCAAGGGTGGTCAAGGGTGAGGAGTGAGTACAATTGGGATGATTTCGTTAATGGTCTGTGTAAAAGGTTTGGCGAGAAGAGAACTATGGACATAGTGGAGGAATTTAACAAGATGAAGTAGAATGGATCGATGCAGGAGCACCAACTCAAGTTCGAAGAATTGAAGTCCCTTATGATCACTAGAAACCCTTACATCACCGAAGAATACTCCGTGTCAAGTTTTGCCAGTGGCCTAAGTGAGGAACTTAGATCCGCGGTGAAAAAGACAAGGCTAAGGATAGTGCAAGAAGCGGTGGAGAGTGCACTTCTTCAGGAGTTGAATGTAGAAGCCATGATGAGGAAGTAGAGGAACCAAGGCAAAGGAGAAAGTTATGGCATATCACCCTCTCAAGGAAGATTGCAAGGGAAGGAGACATACAGGCCGGGAACAGGGCCCAGATTCCAGGCCCTGCCACCTCCTGCTCTTGTAGGGCAACAAGGGGGAAGAATGATGGATCAACAGAGACCACTAGGGCTCTGCTATAGGTGCAGGGACAAGTACTTCCCAGGACACCAATGCAATAAGCAGCTACTTCTATTAGAAGGAGGTGAGATAGAAGAAGGGGCAGATAAGGAAGTTGTGGTTGAGGTGAATGAATGGGAAGAAGAGGATAACGAAGCCATTTCATTGCATGCTATTAAGGGAGTTGCTAGCAGCAAGATCATAAGGTGGAGGGACAGGTTTTGGAATGTACTCTCATGGTTTTTGATTGATAATGGAGTACCCATAGTTTCATTGACGAGGGTACAGCTAAGAAGATGAACTGTGAACTCTCTAGTACACAGCCCCTATTTGTGACAGTAGCTAACGAAAGTAAGGTGATGAACAGGTCAGCATATTTGGGGTTTTGCTGAACCATGCAGGGGGAAACTTTTGAGGCTGATCTAAGGCTACTTAAACTTGGGGGATGTCAAATCGTTTTGGGGGTTAACTAGATGAAAGGGGCAAGCCCCATCAGCTTCAACTTCAACAAGATGGAAGCCATCCTAGCAAAGGAAAGGAAGAGAGTAACCCTACAAGGGAATGTTGAATGCGAGGCCTGCAAGATGATCAAGGGGAAATGGCTAAAGAAGCTACTCGGATACAAACTCTCCCAAGTGGCTCAATTATTTTCTATTAAGTCGAGGGAGGAATTGGAGGAAGAAGGGGATTAGCATGGGCAATGTCGTATGATGGCAAGCTAGCAATCAGACCACATCCCCGTGGAAGGTACACGAACTAGACTCCTTAGATACACTATTGATTGAATTCCAAGACCTGTTTGTAGAACCTAAGGACCTTCCCCCTAAAAGACCCTTTGATCACTCTATCTCATGAATATCTGGTTCTATAGATACCCTCCCAAACTCAAAACTGAAATTGAAAAATTAGTCAAGGAAATGCTGGACCACTCTACCATTCATCCCAACAGAAGCCCCTTTGCTTCACCTGTCCTTCTAGTTAAAAAAAAGGATGGGACCTAGCGGTTTTGCATTGATTATCGCCAGTTGAACTCTATCACAGTTAAAGACAAATTTCCAATCCCAATTATTGAGGACCTTTTAGACGAACTAAGCCATGCCTCAGTGTTCTCCAAGCTAGACCTAAGGTCTAGATATCACCAAATGCAGATGAACCCAACTAACATTTCCAAGACAACCTTTAAAACCCATCATGGACATTACAAGTTCACTATAATGTCATTTGGATTAACTAATGCACCAGCTACCTTTCAAGCCCTGCCCTAATGAACCATATCTTTAAATCTTATCTCAGAAAATTCATATTGGTGTTCTTTGATGACATTTTTGATTTACAGCCCTACCTTCTTTCAACACCTAGAACACCTTAGGACTGTATTCCAAGTCCTATGATTCAATCAATTGTGTATCAAGAGGTCCAAATGTTCCTTTGCCCAGAAACAAGTGGAGTACCTCGGGCATGTGATTTCTAGTGCTAGAGTTAGCACGAACCCTAAGAAGATAGAGGCTATGCTTACTTGGCCCAAACCAGTTAATGTCAGGGCCCTAAGGGGGTTTTTGGGGTTAACCGACTATTATAGGCACTTTGTGAGGAATTATGGGATGATTAGAAAACCCCTGACCGAATTGTTAAAGAATGATGGGTTTAGGTGGGATGATAAGGCCAAGGCAATATTTGTTCAGTTAAGACAAGCCATGGGTGAGGTACCTGTTTTGGGGCTACCAGACTTTAACAAGTCGTTTGTTTTGGAGACGGATGCCAGTGGAACAAGAGTGGGAGTTGTATTAACACAAGAAGGCAGGCCCTTAGCCTTCCTTAGTCAGCCATTGGCCCCAAGACACCGAGGCCTCAGTACATATGACAAGGAGTAGCTGGTTGTGATATGGCAATAGACGAATGGAGGCACTATTTAGAAGGGGGACAGTTCATTATCAAGACCGACCATGAAAGCCTAAAATTCCTTCTACAACAAAGGTTGCACACCAATTTACAAAGGAAGGGTATGGCCAAGTTAATGGGGTTGAATTACGTGATTCAATTCAGGAGGGGGAAAGAAAACGTGGTTCCAGATGCCTTGTCAAGGTGTCATAAGGAAGGGTCCAATGCAGCCATCAATGCCTTGGTCTTGGATTGGTACCAAGAAGTGGCAGTAAGCTATGACAGAGGGTCGTGGACAAGGGAACTAATCGAGCAGTTGAGCATTGACAGCAATAGTAGGCAAGGATACACTTACCACTAATAGGCTGATTAGATACCAAGGAAGACTAGTGATTGGGGATTGCGAGTCCCTGAAGGGCAAAATACTACAGACCGTGCATGATTCACCCCTTGGGGGGTACTCTAGGATTTAGAACACCTACCGGAAGGTGAAACAGGTGTTCTACTAGCCTAGCCTAAAGAAATTGGTGATGGAGTTCGTTTTGAGGTGTGACACGTGCAAGAAGTATAAGCATGAGTTAATAGCAAGACCTAGACTTCTCCAACCCCTCGGTGTCCCCAACCAAGCATGGGCTAATATTACTATGGATTTTATAGAGGGCATGCCCACATCTGAAGGAAAGAATTGTGTTTTGGTGGTGGTAGATAGGCTAACCAAATACAGCCATTTCCTCGGCTTGTCTCACCCCTTTAATGCACAAGAAGTGGCCAAGCTCTTCCTAGACAGTGTGGTAAAATTGCATGGAGTGCCCCAAACAATTGTATCTGAGAGGGACAAGGTGTCTACTAGTTTGTTTTGCAAGAGCTCTTAAGGTCCCTAGGCTCCAAACTCCACATGTCCACTGCCTATCACTGGAAAACTGATGGGCAATCCGAGAGGGTCAACCAATGCCTTGAAACGTATTTGAGATGTTTTTGCTTTATGCAACCTAGAAGATGGCACAAATGATTATCCTTGGCCCAATGGTGGTACAACTCCAACCACCACCGATCCATCAACATGACCCCCTTTGAAGCGATGTATGGTTACAAGCCTAAGATTCTACCAACCATCGAGGAACCAACATTAGTGGCAACCGTGGATGCCTATTTGCAGCGTAGGCAACACACTTTACAAATTCTAAAGACGGAATTGGCTAAGGCCAAAAACCGGATGAAACAGTTGGCAGATAAGAAAATAAGTGAAAAGGAGTTTGAGGAAGGGGAGCAAGTGTATCTCAAGCTCAACCTACCTCACTTGAAGTTCCTCTCTAAGCATCCGGTTACCAAACTTAGCCCCAAATTCTATGGCCCCTACCCAATCATTGCAAGAGTGGGATGGGTAGCTTATAGGCTCCAACTACCGGAGGGAACACAAATCCATCATGTGTTCCATGTGTCCCTCCTAGTCAACGGGAACCCAGACGATCGGTCAAGCCCTCCCACCTCTCCTCAGTAAAGAAGAACCCTTAGCCACGCCAATAGCCATTCTTGACATAAGGATGACCTATCAGCAAAGGGCTCCTCTAACCCAAGTACCAATGCCCTTGACAATAACACTTAGGAGTACCTACTAGATCTCCTCCAACAGTTTCCTAATGCAACCAATTTGCTCTATATTCTTGGGGACAAGAATTAACTCAAGGAAAGGGGAATTATAGTGTACCAAAGGGGAGTACCTGTAATAAGGGCATAGGGCTGTAATAATCTACATGGTAGTTGAGTTCTAAATTTGAATTCGGGAGCGGCAACTGTTATTAGCGCCAACTTCCTGTGAGGGACGAGTATAAAAACTTAGTCCCAGCTCAATTGTAAGGCATCCAACATAATTGAATTGTGACGCAGCGTGTAGCGCGTGTGTGAAGAAAACACACCAAAATAAACCGTTGAAAGAACAAACTTCAATGGCCGAATATTGGCTTTCAAGAAGACGCAAAAACAAAGACTGTTTTGCTAAGAAAACCCAAATAGGTTGCTGAAATTTGATTGAGAAAAACTTGATTACAAATTCTAGATCCTAGGCATATTTATAGTATTTGGCTAATCCAAATCCATCTAATATTTGTAAACAAAATCCAACTAAAATCCTAATAGAAATAAATCCTAAGTAAAAGTCAACTAGAATCCTTATAAAAATAAAACCCTAATCAAACATGAAGTAGAATCCTAAATCAAGTAAAATTCTAAAACTTAAGAAGTATTAAAATAACATGAAATAGAATCCTACAGCAAGTAGAATTCTAAAACTTAAGAAGTATTAAAATATTATCCCGGCATGGTCGGGTCGATTTTGGGCCGGGTCTTGATCGATGACCGCATCAAATTGCCTCTTTCTCAAATTTCCCCCAAAATTTCTCTCTCCCCCTCTCTTTCTTCACGATCCTTCTCCCTCAAATTCTCAAATTCCCCTTCCCTCTCCTATTCTTCCTACCAAGTTCTCCTCTAAATATAGGAGAATTCCCCTTACCGAATCAAGGATCCGACACTAGGGTTTGAAGCTTATAGAAGACTCCACTGGTATATATTTCACTCAATCAAAATATACCTTGGATTTATTGAAAAAGGCAACAATGCAAGATTGCAAACCCTATGCTACACCCATGAATATGGGGGTTTCATTCACTAATGAGGGTGATTATTTTCTGAACCATCCCTCTATAGAACCATCATTGGTTCTCTTCAGTATTTGACATATACTCGGCCAGATATAGCATTTGTGGTGAAAAAGTTGAGTCAGTTCCGATCATGGGTGTCTTTGTAATTAAAGCAAACCTCAAGGGTGATCTTTGTAAATTATTCATTTTACTAACAAATGGGTCACGAACTAGAATTGAACAAAATTAAAGTTGGATAATGCTATTGATAAAATTAAAAGTTTGATCCATAATTAAAGAAATAGAGGTTCAGTTCTCTTTTTTTTTTTCAACTTACCCAAAATAAAAATAAAAAATGATGTTATTTGTAATAAGATTAGAGTAGCTTCAATTTAAGACAAAATGTGTGAGACATGATTAAGATGGTTTGGTCATATAAGAATAAGACTATAAAGGCTTCAATGAGGAGAGTGGATGAAATGAAATACATCTTTAACAAAAGAGGTAGATGAAGATCAAAAAACCTTGGTAGGAAACTCTTAGGTACCATATGAGTTGTAAGTACCTTATAGAGGAATATAATAAAGATAGGAATGGCTAGAGAGCTAGAATTTACGTAGCCAACTCACATAGTGGGATTAAGGCTTAATATATTGTCATTATTATACAAGTCATAGTTATTAAAGATGCTCTATTTTTTTTAACTTATTTTGTAAAGGGAATAGGTTTGGAACATGTGCAAACAAAATTATCCCTTGGAAGTAAAGGACTTAATATGAGAATGCTAGGCATCAACTCATGTTAACAGTCAAAGGTCAGTTTGTGTCATTTTCTTCTTGATAGCAAATAGTTATCTAGCAGCCCATACCAATAATAAGACAATTAATTTACATTGAGTCAAAAATTCATCAAGCAAAAATATTAACCCATCTATCCTATTCTCTTTTAAATTACCAATAATTTGGAGGAGGGGTATCAAAAGTCACACATGAAATGCTAAACAATCACACCAAGGAGTTTTTTTCTTTTTATTTTTGTGTATAAATATAAATTTTCCCAATGGCAGTACAACATGGTTATTACACCATGATAAAACAAAAGCAACATGTCCTTGTTGATATGCAAAATAAGCTGTCTAACTTCACGTGCTGAAAACAAAATTACTTTTTGACATAATCTACAATGATGTAAGCAAACGTAGAGGATTGCTAGTTGCATAGAGAAACTGAAGAACCTGAGTGGCATAAGTTCGCTGGAAAGGGCTCTTTTCTGCATTCAGCTGAAACAAACACATAAAAATAAAAATGTGAACGTCATATCAAACTTAAAAAGGAACATGTATGTTAAAAAGTTGATTCCCTTGAAACGTCGGCCAACAATGGCATCCATATCATTGACTTGCTAAATAATCAACAACAATATATGCCTCAGCTCCAGTCATTAGCTAGCAATAACATTTAGATTTACAAATTGAGCCTCAGTAAATCTCGGAAACAGAAAAAACATAGGAACAACAATATTCAACAAATCAGAGCGAATATCCACAATGCAGCAAACTTTCAAAGCCAGCTAGAATCAGCGAGCTCGTCGGCTCCCCTATCTAACCAGCTCGTCCAGTGCATACAGCTTAAATTAAGTTCAAGTTCTCAAAATTAGTATAGCACCCCAAACCTAGTGAACGAACTGAAATCAGCTCGAAATTCCGATCAATCAGACTTCAATCGCGCATACTACAACTCAAACCAGACAAAACAAGACCAAAACCCTAACTACAGTACAGGACTTGAAATTTAAATTGAGATCTCAAGTCAAACAATTCCTCACATAGGGCTCCAGTGTATCAAAACCTATAATGTCTGGCTCAAAACCACTATCGGAGTGAACAATTTATGTATATGCATATGTGTATATATATATATATAGAGAGAGAGAGAGAGAGGGGGGGGGGAGAGAGAGCGAACGTCTTTGAACTGGATGAGACCGAGGTCGCCGAGATAGGCGACAGTTTGATGGGCGGACTCGATGGGGATGATTAGTTGAATCAGCTGCATCGAATCGGAACGGAGCAGATCCATCGGAGGACAACAGCCTCCTCCGCCACCGTGCTCGGCCATCTTCGCGACTCTTCTTCGATAGTCGTGCCCCTCTCTCTCTCTCTTATCTCTCTCTCTCTCTAATTGTTCTCACGTGTCCTGGCGAGAAGAGAACTCGGATTACTGCTCCACCGCCTTCCCCTTCCACATGAATACTATTATGAATCTCCGTTATTAATTTATATCAATTACGATACCTATTGATTTGATGCTATCAATTACAAAATATTATGTATTGCTGGTTATTTTTCATATATTATTTTATTTTTTATAGTATTCCCATTAATAGATTCCAAAAACCACCTTATGAAATGCTGTAATATTAAAAAAAAATTATACCCACAAATAAATTTTATGAATTGATGTAAGAGGACCGAATTTATAATAGATATATTCAAAATTAATAATAGTTTATAATAATTTATTTAAAATTAACAATAAATTTGGAATTATATATATCAAAGTTAACTATTACCAATTATTATTTATTTTAGATAAGATTATAATAAATTATTATGAATTTTATGATATCACATTAATTTATAAAATTTAATCGTAAATATTACATTTTTGATAATATTATTATATGATTTGTATGTCAGTCAGTGATTGGTAGTTGTAGGTGTCATGTGGCAGCTAACGCAATTTCCTACGCCTTTCGGATCCGCCGTGATTTTTGTTTGATAACAATAATATATGGAATTGCACGTGACCAGAGAGCACGTGCTTGGGAGAATGTCATGTCATGTAGCTGCTTGTGGGCAGTTATTCAAGCCATGGAGGGCACCTTGGCCGTGTGAAATTTTGTCCGAAGGCCGTTGAAAGCATTTTTTAAATTTTGTAAAGAGAAATAATTGTTTATAAAATTTTAAAAATAATAAAAATTGAATTAAACGATCCTAAATATACATTGTCATTTGAACCAGAGAATTCAAAACAAACCGAGAAATGGACATTTTTCTTATCTATAACAATTGGGTTAGTGGGATATAGTTTTTATAATAAAAACATTATTCATGTTAAATGAAGCAACAATAAAAATAATTTAAAATTTTTAAATGGTAAAATACACTCAAATCCCTGTGATTTAGGTTATTGATGAAGATGATTGTTTTGTTGTCGATAAATATTATGTTGTCCAACACGAATTTACAAGGGAGTGTGTGAATCTCACGTCCATTCCCTCTCAATTTCATAATCTTATATTGCAGAATTGAACATTAGAAAAAAAATTTATTAATGAGATGCTGCTATAGTTTATAATTGTTTATAGTAATCTTTGTGATTTAATTTTTTAATAAAACACTCATTTTATTAATTTTTTTGTTAAATTAACATAAATTATGATAGTTAGACAAAAATTCTAATTAAATTCCAATTAAATTAAAACAAATTGTAGCTGAAACACATTACCAACCACGCGCGAGTTTCGGCCACTACCAAAGCCAAATCCATCCCATAATTGGCACAAGACCCATTGGCGATGGAATTTGCCACTAGTGAGTTATAGAATAAAGAAAAATACAGAATTGGCATGACAGAATATTTCATCTTATTTGTTTTCCTCATTGATTTCAATTTTTATTTGATTATATGGTAAAAAAAACTTGATGTCATTGCCATAAATAAAGTCATTAATAAAATTGAAATTGAACCTATCCATGGGTTTGATTTTTTTTTTTTTAAGACAAGATTATATAATTATACAAATTGATAATCTTCAAAAGCCATTGCTTAACAGAATGGGTTATGATGGGAAAAGGTCTGGAGAGAGAGAGCATAAGTAGTGACTTATCTTTTTAATGACAATGTTGCAAAACAATCTATGAAGCCGATTGTCTCTTGTGTCCATTGCTTGAAACAATGGGTCATGGGAAAAGAAAAAAAAAATAATAATAAAGAAGAAGAAATAGTAAGGAGTAAATTTTTAATGACAAAGTCGACAACCATATTTCGGAACCTATTGTCTCTAGTGGTCATTGTCCGAAGCAATGAATTATCGGGAGATAAAAGAGAGAGAAGAGAAAAAATAATGACGAGCAAATTTTTAACAATGGCATAAAAAATTATTTATACCTTTAGTTCTTCCACACCATTGTAGCATTACTTGGGTGATATTTGTTACGAGTGATGTTACTTTTTTTTTTCTTATAATTAGAGATAAATTAACAAAACATTAAATAAAATACATCTTAATTAATGCCATCTCTACTAAAAATAAATGGGAGGGGTGTCTCAACAACAAAATAAAATTATAAGAATTGCTAAAAGTATTTTTA
Source organism: Diospyros lotus (assembly GCF_014633365.1). Lineage (NCBI taxonomy): Eukaryota > Viridiplantae > Streptophyta > Magnoliopsida > Ericales > Ebenaceae > Diospyros > Diospyros lotus. The sequence continues at coordinate 39,554,097 of NC_068338.1, read as the reverse complement.
AATTATATGAGTTGTCTAATGAATAATCAAAATCATAAGAAGTCTTAATTGCATTTTACCTTCTTTTTTTTTTCAACTCATTAGGAGATTGAGATGGAACAATGGAGATCAATTAAACCAGGGTCAGATATTGTTTGGAAATGTTATTTATACAAGGAGATAAAAATTTATTTGTGCATGTCAAGGACTCTGCCAAGATTCCGTTGTAGTCTAGTTGGTTAGGATACTCGGCTCTCACCCGAGAGACCCGGGTTCGATTCCCGGCAACGGAATAATCTTTTGCTTTTTCTTCAGTTACCCTTACTAATGCGGCCAGATAGATTTGCTCACTATTATATAGCTACAACAATGTGAAAAAAAAAAAAAGAGCACAAAAGGCGGGCAAATATGAACCACATAATTAAGTCTTGACTTAGCAGATCCGACCAATAAAAGCAATTGTAGCTAGTCCATGGAGAAATTGTAATTAGGGATGGCAATTGCAACTGAATTTATGGGAACCGAACTGAAACTGAATCAGTCAACGCGGTTAAAAATCGTTTGATTGGGTAATGGTTTGGTTCGGGGAAAAATCGAATATTGTTTCAATGGGTATGGTTTAGTTATAGTTTTCACTAAAATCAAACCAAAACCCGAACCGAAATCAAATCGAATGGTAGATAACCGAATCGAACCGAATATATATAATATATTATATATATAATATAATATGTATATATAATATATATTATATACAACCTCGTCCACCTGAGCCCAGCCCACTTGAGACTAGCCCACCCCAGCCCAATTGCCTTGCTTGCAAACCTTTCTCCCCTTTTCTTCTCATTCCTCTCTCAACCTCGCTCTCACTCTTTCTCACCCTCGCTACCTCTCGCTCGTCTGCCCGCTCTCGCCCTTGCTCTCTGCATGTCTCTTGCTCTTGCTCGCCCTCGCTGGATCTCTCTTGCTCTCGCTAGGGCTTGGCCCCTACTCTCGCTTGCCCTCAATCTCTCTCACCCCTTCTGCCTCATTTCTCTTGCTCTTCCGCACGAGCTCGCCAATCGCCCTCGCTCTCTGCATCTCTCTTGCTCTCACTCGCTCTCGCTAGATCTCTCTTGCTCTTACTAGGGCTTGACCCCTCTTACTCTCGCTCGCCCTCGATCTCTCTCACCCTCGCTGCCTCTCGCTCTCTGCCTCATCTCTCTTCATATTAATTTATTTTTTATATTTATAATTTTGTTAGATGGAGTTGGCTCATTCATTTCAGATGGATATGCATCAATTTACGAAGAATATATTAATGTTGTTGATGAAGGTATTAACTTTCGTAGCTAATTTTTTTTAGCTTAAATTACAATTTAATTATGCACATATTAATTTATTGATCTTAACAATTGTAGGTTTGGAAATGTGATTTTATATCCAATAAGTTTTGTAACTTTATGCAAGAATAAGGTAACTTTATTAGAATTTATCTTTATTTGTTGTGAAATTATTAAAAAAATTTATGAATGCTATTTGTCTTTGTTTGTTGATATGGATTAAACTAAAAAAACCATGATTAAACCGAAACCAAACCGAAACCAAATGGTTTGGTTATGGTTTTAAATTTTTAAAACCAAATGGGTAATGGTTTGGTTTTGGTTTTAGTAATTTAAGTTTGATTTGGTTATAGTTTTAGCAAAAACCGAAACCAAATCGAACCATTGACAACTCTAGTTGTAATATAGCTAAGACATTAAATTTTAATATTTTTTTATTGTAAAAGCACAATAGAATTTAGGTTTTGTGTTTAGATTTCTTAACAGATAGGTTCAGTTTTTTTTTTTTTCTTTTTTTTTAAGGTAAACTAATTTTGTATTAAGGAAATCATGAATAATTTACTAAGAAAAATAATATCACTAAATATAATAACTCGATAATTAAAAATCCCTTAAAGCTAAACCATGGACTACACAAATTTTCGATCTCCTAGACATGATGAGCAAACCAAAATATAAAAAACTTTTAAATGAGAACAAATAGAGTGAAAAAAATACCTAACATTTCTCTCTCATCGACAATTTCACCGCAATTAGCAAACCCACGACAAAAGAAAAAAAGTGGCTCAAAGGTTAATTACTTGAATAAAAGAACTAAAAAGATTTTGTAAGGGTAACTATTTTACAAAATATTGAGATTTTATTTTTAGTCTCAAAATAAAAAGAAAAATTCAAAAAAAAAAAAGGTCTACATAAGTGTTTTTATTTTTTGATACGAAACATTTATGTGTTTTATTTACTTTTATTTAATATAATTAATATATTTTGTTAAACAAATATTTCACATCAAAATAAACTTAATGTTTTAGTTTTTGTTGGCAAATTTTACTTTGAATAGTTTATACACTTACCTTCCTAGAAATTTTTATATTAAGCAATGTGGACCGTCCGAACCCAATCTCGACACATCTTCCAAGCCCAATCTCGACTCATCTTCCAGGCCTAATCTCGCCCATCACCTTCCAAGCCCAATTTGACCCTCCTTCTTGGCCATTTCTCAGCCCATCCTTCCTGACCCTCTTTCGGCTCATCCCTTGAGGTTTGATCTCAGCCCATCCTAGTCCTGCGCCAATCTATCGCAACATCATTATAGCCTTTATTAAATATTCCTGCGCTCACCTTAGATCTCATCCTCATTAATGACGAATCTTATTCACATTAATGAGGGTCCCATCGATACCACGTCGCTACCTAAGAACCTCTACCAGCGCCAAATACTCAATCATATCAACTGCAGACGCACGACGCACGCATGCAGGAAGACATCTCCTCCTATATCAACCATATCTTTTCAAAACCAAATTATGTTATGTCATCTAACCTACTGATACACTATCATTTCTTTACTCCCTCACTTACTTGAGCGACATAGTGCTTGCAAGTGCCAACCAATCCCTCATATGAACCCATCTCCAAAGCCCGCTACTTGCCATTGCAATCCCATCTTCGACCGCTTCCTTTGATTAGGAAAGAACATAATGTACCATTAGATTGTTGTGCGAATCGTGTAATCTTATTTTTATTTTGTTTATTATTAAGAAAATGACTTTGGTAAAAAAAAAATCAGCAGAATTGGGCGTGCTTCGTGCAATGCTTTGTTAGAGAGGTTAAAAGGGTGATTTTGCAACATCTGCCCAACAAATCCAACATAGAAACCCTTAATATATAGGAACACAGTTACATCCAAACACATCCCTGACTAATTTCTCTCAAACCAAATGGACATTATAATAATTCAGCAAAAAGAAAAAGAAAAAGAAAAAAGGACATTATAATATTATATACCAGCGTTTTGAAACCAGTTTCCCTCTCAAACCAGGTGGCAGAGAGGGTTGGGTTGCTTGAAATTGATGCCCAATAAAGTCCAAATAACTATGTATGTACCTCACCACTTGGGCCCAATAAACTCCAAATAACTATGCATGTACCTCACCAATTGGGCTTGCAGTTTATACAGAGTATCTATCCATCACTTTCGGCGGCGTTTCAGTCCCACCTATAATTAAACCCGTTAATAACACATGAATAAATCTCAAGCACTTTGTAGAAGTGACAGTAAATGAAACTTAACGCACAATGTAAAACTTCAATTGCTAGAAATCAATTATATGCTATTGCTGCCAAAGAAGCAAGCCTTATTATGCATAAAGATATCCAGAGCCTAACAAGTGGTTGGTCCTACTGGCTTCACTGGTGCAATTCCCTTTGCAGTTTCAATAAACTTCAGATATTTTCGAATTTCGTGTTTATAAATAATGGAGTGGTAAAGCTAGACACGTTTGGTGAAAGGTGATGGAATAAGAAATATGTTTATAAACAAGCAATTGAGATAGAGGGCCAGCTTGAATAATAGTAACCTAATATTACTCCTTGGCAACTAGAAGATTTTGAATTTGAGTTGTGGATATAGTCTTCTTACAAAGCAAGAATAAAGATGCATATGATGTTGTGAAACAAAGGGGATCTCAAAAGGCCTTTGTCCCGCAATGCAAATCTACACTCCCTTTCTTGAGTTAATATATACTCACATCTTATGGTTCTTGTGATAGCCTAGTGCAAATGGTAAGCTTGTACCCACAAGATTGGGCTAACCCAAGAGAAGCAGGCTAAAGGCCCCCCAACATGCAACATATCATGGAGGCCAAGCCAACCCTAGGTTTTTCTCTCATGAGAACCTCACACTATGGGCGATTGGGCGTACACTTGTGAGAAGCATCTGTTGTATCTTGTGAACTGTGAAGGTACTCATTTTTTTTTTCCCATAAAACCTCAGTGGTGGACAGTATAATTTTCTCTGAAAAAATAAGTACTCACCTTTACATCTCACTAGCCTTGGCCAACACAACACATTCAAGAATCAGGAATATTAACAAGGACACAAGCTCTAAGGGTGAGGTCGGTCCATCATTATTCTGGTTTACATCCTATTCTTGGAAAAGATAAATAAATAACAAGAACCCTTCCATCCTAGACCACCATGTCTAAGGAACCAAGAGTAAGAAGAATTTAGGTTTCTGAGGCAAAAAAAACCCAACAGTACAAAGAAGAAGAGTAGAAGAGAAAAACATAACCAATAACATTAGACCTTTCTGTAGACAGACCAGTTTCATTGGGGAGAATTAAAAATTAAGCATTTGAATTTAAGGTTATGAAGAGTAACTACCTTTGTATCCGAATGCCTGGAAGTAGCATGAGGGTTCTGCTGCAACTTCTTTTTATCTTTAGATGAACAATCTTGGCAGAAGAAATGGTCAAGACTGTAAGCTTCCTCTGTGGTCATTTTTATACAAGTTGGGTGATACCTGAAATACATAGCAATACAATGATAAATGTACCAGCTATAAACAAATAATTTTTGTAAACTGGACAAATTTAATGGGCTCCGCCCTAATGCTAAATCTGAATCATAGACAAAGGCAAACCAAGCTGCAAAGAAGGCGTCCCCTAAGAGGTCTACCCAAGTATAAATGTGACAACATTTTATTCACAAGAACAGGATTTGGTCATGCCACAAAGTCAAATTTCAAAATATTTTTATTTAAGAGGTTTGGATTGAGAAAAAGACCAATAGAGGCTCTTATAAAGAGAGTGGGTAGAATGAAACAAGTATTTAACAAAGAGGTAGAGAAAGCCCAAAAACAAATTGGTGGGAGACATTTAGGTATGAAATTAGTTACAAAGGTTTTACAAAAGATAAGACCATAAAAAGGAATAATGAACTAAATTTCATATAGTCGACCGTGCATAATAGGATAAGGGGTTGGTATGAACGTTGTTGTTTAGCACATCCATACCTTAAAGGAAAATGTATGGCCTGCCCACAAAAAGATTTAAACAAAATTTTAGGCAATATTCCCTTTCACTGCATCTTCTCATAATATGAGCAGCTAAGCTTACTAAAAACAATGAGGTGGCGTTCTTCGTGTTTCAATTTTGTATTTTGAATGTCTGTTTTGAAATTTTTGAAAACGCGTTCTTTTTGTCATTCTGAAAAACTATTTCTTAAAATGAAAAATTAGAAAACGCGTTTGCTTTATAATTTTGGAAAATTATTTTGTGTTTCTTTTTTTCCTTCTTTTATTTGTTTTTCTTTTCTATTTGCCCTTTCTTCTTCTATTCTCCAGCACTGCATCTCCTCCTTAGATCTAAGATCGACGGCGGCGACAACTTTCAATAGAACAACCAGCAAGATCGACGACGGTGGCTTTCAGTGGTGGTGGGCAAGGTCGACGGCGGCTTTCAGTAGTGGCGGGAGAGTTTGACAGCGGCTCATGGAGGTGACGGAGATGGCGGGGGGCGCTCAAGAGAAGAAAGGAGACCCACGGTTTGAACCAACAAGATTGAATGGCCTGGGGGGGGGGGGGGGGGGGTTGACGACGGCTTTCGGCGGTGGTGAGCGAGGTCGATGGTGGCTCATGGTAGCGATGGAGATGGCGGGGCAATCGACGGCCGATACTTGAGAGAGAGCAGAGATGAGCGAGAGAAGAAATTGAGTTGGGGGCGATCGACAACGGCTTTCGACGGTGGCGAGAGAGGTCGATGGTGGCTCATGGCAATGATGGAGATGGCGGGGCAGTCGACAACCGATGCTTGAGAGAGAGATAGCAGAGAGGAGAGAGAGAGAGAAGAAATTGACTTCTGTCGAGGGGTTGGGGGGGGGGGGGGATGGAAACTGTTTTCCGTGTTTTTGAGTTTTTGAGTTTTCAGTGTATTTTCACTGAAACACCCAAAACAACAAAATTTTGTTTTGGGTTTCCTTTACAAAATTTTTAGTTATTTTCGAAAATGCGTATTTGAAAATAGCAAAGGAAACGCGTTTTCAGTGTTTTGAAAAACTAAAAACTCAAAACGAGCTGAAAACGCCAAAGAGAAAAGGCCCTAAGTTTTTTCAATGCATCTAAAAGCCTTCATATCTTTGTCCAATGTATTGAGCAAACATATGAAAGGTTGTGTGTGTGTGTGTGTGTGTTTTTTCTATGGTTATGAAATTTGTTTACTATTGTTGATGCATATTTTTTAGACTAGATTTTATTAGGATTCTAAACAATTTCCAATCATATGCCTCATCTTTTAATCAAATCTGAGTTATTTGACAATGTGTGGTCCACAACATCATCAATTTTTAGTTTATGTGGTTCCGTTGTTTTTAAAAAATTGTACAAGTATCAACATCTTTTAATTGACCACTACATTTATACGTCAAAATATTATTTAATTTATATTTCAAAAAATTGACTATAATGTTTGGTCCACAACATCATTTGTATATATATCAAATATGCCTAATAATTTTAGCTTTTTTCAAGCATGAAAAATATCTTAATTTATGTTCCAAAAACTCAGTCTTTTTTCAATTTCTTTTTGGTTGCTTATAAATGTTTGTGACACATTCTTTAAACATTTATGAAAAAGTTGTGATGTACTTCCATTTCCAAGCTGACTGAAACAACCTATTGCCTTATGTCTTATCCAAATAGGTAATTTGACATGTTTAGGTGATGCGCGATAAAACAAGTATAGCAAATTCTATTCGCAGCCACGTTTTTGCTCTTTGCAGCCATATTTTAATATACCTAAAACACCCTCGTTTGAAAACTCATTTTTACCCTCACACCCACTTTCTCCCTCAATCAATTACCCGCCACCCACCTATTCATAACGAAGACAATACAACAAAAAATACCAGATCCAACACAGTCAAAAATGAAAAAATAGATGAAAATATAATAGTATAACAACACACATACATACACAAACACACACATATATATATACATATATACATTAACAGTCACATACGCACTGCATACACACATTAACAGTCAAATATAAATATATGTATATACACACAGATATATATATATACGCACACATACATATATATATATATGTATGTATGTATGTGTGCATTGTGAAGCTCGGCACCTCTGACGGCCATGGCCGCCACTTCATATATATGTGTGTATATGTGTGCGTATATATATATATATGCATGTATGTCTGTGTGTATATATGAATATATGTATTTGCCGTAATTTTATTTGTTGATGTATTTCGGAGGTGTGATAAAAGAGAGTATTTTTGGAAAAATTTAGTTGTAGAGAGTTATCACATGACTGGAAAAAAAATCTGAATTTTTAATGGCTACAAAGAGCAAAAACGTGTCTACGAATAGAATTTCCCAACAAGTACACATTGAACTCCTCATTCAGCATGTATAACCCATTACAACCTTCAGAAGCTTCTCCCTCACACAATGTTATCACCATGTAGGAGCTAAAGGTTTATGCTAACAGACAACCCAATTCTACATCAACAGTATACTGGAAGGTTGTGAATATTACTTGGTTCAAAGAATAGAAAAGTTGGGAGCTTTTGGCAACAACTCATGATGTCACACCTTACAAGTGCTATTTGAATGACGCAATACTGTTGTTTTGTGGGTGTAATCCAAGAGAGTTTGTAGGATACTCATAAAATATGAAATTTTTTACCTGGCAAGGATGCTAGGACAAAGGAAATTTTTCATAGCTCAATTCCATGTTAGTAGTCTACTATGGATATTTTGGATATATTACTTGGTTAATGTAATACCCCAAAAGTCCATAAAAGAGTAATATATATCGAAGATAAGTAAGGAAAGAAACAACATCAACTGGATACCTTTTGAGCTGAATGTAGACAAAGAACTCCGGAGTTAAGCATGTTTGAACTAAGGTAGCTCAAAAATAGGTGACTATAACGCCTCACTCCCACTTACGGGTGTTACTCGTGAACAATTACCCGAATTGTCCACCTGCCCGGCCTTTGGTGAAAGGTGGACCATGTTTCAAGACGAAACGCCCTAGGTGGGAACTAGGCTCGTCCTTCCCTTCCCTGAACCCCAGGATTCACTGGCAGAATTGGGCTTTAACCACACCGCATTAGCTATAAAGAAAATCTCATTCAGACGCACAATCGTCATTTTCTCAATTATTTTAAATTCTTTTTCCGACCAAAAATTTTACCGGGCTCCATAAATCACCATTAAAATCAATCCATTGATTGATTACCAAATTTGGAGGAAAAACTCATCATTTTCAATTTTCCAAAATTTCGGCATCATTCTCCAAAATGCCCGAAAAATCTTGATATTTGAAAGTTCCTCCGGGGCCCCAAAAATCAATTTAGAATTGCCTCTTAATTCCATAAAATTCCAAATTTTTAAAAAAAATTGGCCAACGGGACCCACTGGCATGCTCGGGGCCCGCACGGGGCCCCGCAGTGCGCCTGCCACGCGTACCTTCGCGTGCCCCAGCATGCACCCACGCGGCCCAACGCGCCCAGCAGCCTGCTGCTGCCTCCTGCTGCCATTTTCACTTCTTTTCTTTTCTTTTTTTTCTTTTTCTTCTTGGGCCTTCTAACCCAAAAATTTCTAGAAATCTAAACACCTTTAATTTGCATTAAATCCTCCACTTTTCTCATTCTAAAGCCTCATTTCACAAACAAAACCCATCTTATTTTTATTTATTACAACATACCTCAACATATCAAAAATTTTCCCTCTCTTAGCTACCATACACAACATGGAAGCTTCATACACATGAAACTAAAATAAAATACAATTTATTTACATTACCAACTAAAATACATAGGCTACACAACTTTAGCCTTCAACACTCATAGCCATTTCTCTCCCATTTTCACCTTTTCCATGAGGCTTTTAACACCTACAAAGAGGTCCAACAAACCTCATGAGCTCAAAAGCTCAGTAAGGGTGCATATGCAAAGTAAATACAAGCATAACAAGTCTATGTAATGGAAAATGCATGCAAGCATGGTTAGGTTATTCCTTCCTCACAATCCAACATGGTTTGAGGCATCAACCTACCGCTTCTTTCCCACCCCCATGGCCATAGGTCTCATGTATAAGTAAAGCATGCAAAGAGATACATAAAAATTTATGCAACCTACTTACAATGCAATGCAAGGCCTCCTCCACATGGAGCCATCCCTTACCTCATTCTTGAACCTTCCAATCTTTATTTCAAGAGAGTTTCCAACATCATTTTCTCCCACCTAAAATGGCATTTCAACAAGCCACTTAATTTTTGCATACTAGCATACCAAAAAATAAAGAGAAGAAAGTATACTTGCCTTGATTTCTTTATCATCTTCTTTCTTTCTTTCTTTCTTTCTTCTTCATTATTTCCTCCCTTCTTCATTTTTTTCTCCAAATGGCCAAAGGAAGAGAAGACTTCCCTTCTTGCCAGTTTATATTAGTTCCCCCATATTTCAAGAATGCATCCTAGCCACTCACTAAAAGCACAATCCATGTGCTTAAGGGAAAACTAAATCTCAACCATCCATTTTGATAAACAAGACTTCTCTCTTGGAGAAAACACAAGAAGCACAATCTATGCCATTTGGTCTTCTTAGATCTCCACCCTTGATCTTGTCTTGAAATCCTAAAAATAGAATTTCTTTTCTATTTATTTAATTTGGTCATTTTCCCCCATCACATGAGAGACCACTTTGAATAACATAATCACTTTCTTTCACATTTAAATAAATCCCACAATTTTCCAAAGCATTAATAGGTGACCATTTTCCCATTTTCTTTTTGCATTTATTTAAATCTCATATTTTTCAAGGCATTAATGGTGACCATTTACCATTTTCTTTTGGATTTACTTTAATCCATATAATCATGCCTCTCATCAAATGCTTGAAAAACCAAAATCATTTCTTTTTGCATTTAATTAAATCATTCTCCAACTCATAATCCACATATATATATGCTCCCAAATTTCTAATATATATATTTCTCTCAAATTTCCAAGATTATGCCAAGTATCACTCTAAGACACAAACTTGGCTTCCAATTCTTTATCTTGGTCCTCCATGTGGCATTACCACATTAATTCACCATTTTAGGAAAAAATTAATTATTTTCTCAAATAATTCAATATCCATTTTCCCTATTTTCCATAATTGAATTTCTTTATGGAAATAAATTCCAAAACTCCTAAAATATCCTTTGAGAATTTATTAATCCCATATATCTCCATGTAAATACCAAATTGAGATTTAATTCACTTACATCCCTAACTCCTCATAGGAATTATTTCCAATTTATCAAAATACCTTTTATTGGACTTTACTATCCAAATTACCAAAATACCCCTCTCATAGGGCACCCTCAATCTCAAGGATTCATCACCTCCTCAAGGGTATTTTTTGAAATTTTCTCACTTCCTTTCTCATTCTCTTAACACCGGTAACACTGGGTGTTACAGTGACCCCCTAGGAAGTTAGTATAGGGCCATCAGGATACGTTGTTCCGGTTTTTTCTATCGCTCGATGCGGATGTTACAGGTTGTATCAAAATCGACCCTTGGAGAAGGCGGTCCGATGAGAGCGGGGAGTGGCGCCTAGGTGCGAGGGCCTGTACAAGGAGCGGCTCCCGACAGGCTTCGAGGATGACAGCCTCCAAATGGGAGAAGATCTGAAACCAGTTGTAAGATCGCATGACGAAGACGTCATGTGCTCAAGAGGGAGAGAATGTAATACCCTAAGAGTCCAGAGAAGGGTAGTATATATCAAGGATAAGTAAGGAAGGAAACAACACTAACTAGATACCTTTTGGGCTGAATATAGGCAAAAAACTCCGGGGTTAAGCGTGCTTGAGCTAGGGTAGTTCAAAGATGGGTGACCCTCTGGGAAGTTCGTGTAGACCCATCAGGGTAAGTTGTTCTGGTCCTTCCTATCGCTCGATGCAGGATGTTACAGTTAAAGTCACCCAAAAATTAACTTCAGACAGTATTTTTCCATGAGACCCATGGTGCTACAAAAGTAAGCTTAACCACAAAGTTTCTAATGGGATCCAATAAATGACTATTAATGAAGTCTAACTAAGTTGTAACATAACATAAGGTGAGCCTTGCTAGCAGTAGTAAGGTTGCTCCCTTGTGACTCAAAGATCTCAAGTTTGAATTGTGAAACAATTTCTTTCAAAGCAAGGGCAAAGTTGCGAACAAAAACAACCCTCTCCTAACTCTTACAAACTAGAAAGCCCCATGCATTGGAGACACCCCCACCCCCGAAATAGTCCAACTGACCACATAGGATAACTACCTCTACCTACCGATGGTCCTTTTTGTGAAACCTCCCCCCTCCCCCCCACCTCAAAAAAAAGAAAAAAGCAGCAAGAACCAAAGGTTGTAATGAAACATCACTAAAATTGCCATGATCCAATATATATATATATATTATTTTTCTTCTCGTTCTTCCCCATCTCCTCTCTCTTCCCTTGGGGTAACTCCAACCTTTTGCCCCAAATTTAGGATAAAACTTACCCCAAATTTGGGGTAAAGGAATAGTATTTTCTTTTTTTTTGTTATTATAAAATTTTATTTTATTTCCAAAATTATTTACTTATTATATATCAACTTAAATTCTTATCTAAAAATTATGCAATTAAGTAAAAAAAATTAATTATTATTTATTAATTGATTACGATTATTTTAATTTAGTGCATTTAATAATTATTATTCATTAATTGATTACAATTTATTAATATTATTAATACTACTAATAAGTAAATAAAAAGATGTAAAAACATATAAAAAAATGGATTAATTACACCAATAATAACTCAACTTTACATTCTATTACTGTTTGGTCATTGAACTTTGAAATGTTACCTGTTAGTTACTGATATTTCAAAACGGTTACTGCTTAGTCACTGATATTTCAAAATTATTATTACTTAGTCACTGAACTTTAAAATGGTACCTATTAGTCACTGATATTTCAAAACTATTACACTGAACTTTAAAATATTACCTGCTAGTCATTGATATTTCAAAATCGTTTTTCACCCATCACTCAATAGTCACTGAACTTTAAGTTCACGAGTGACGAATGAGAAACAGTTTTGAAATATTAGTGATTAACAGGTAATATTTTGAAGTTCAGTGTAACAGTTTTGAAATATCAGTGACTAATATGTAACATTTTAAAGTTCAGTAACTAAGCAGTAACAGTTTTGAAATATTAGTGACTAACAGGTAACATTTCAAAGTTCAGTGACTAAACAGTAACCGTTTTGAAATATCAGTGACTAACAGGTAACATTTCAAAGTTCAGTGACCAAATAGTAATATGATGCAAAGTTGGGTTATTATTGGTGTAATTAACTCATAAAAAAAAGAAACAAAATGAATTAAAATTTGTTATAATTAAAATGAAAGGGCAAAATGGGAATAAACACATTACCCCAAATTTGGGGTGGGATTTGGGGGTGTGGGTTGGAGGGCATTTCACCCCAAATTTGGGGGTGAGTTGGAGATGGCCTTATAACCATCATCAAATATGCATACATACATTCATATGAACATGGCTCTATATAGATTCTTGAGCTATCCCCAAAAGAACTGTCATTCTACAAGTAAAACTACTATTAACGTATAACATGAACATACATAAAACAAAGTTAAACTTACCTCTTTAAGTTTAATTAAACACAACGTGATCTAACAGCTAAAAAATATATTGAGACATATCCATAATCCATAACTTTTAAGCAAGTAATAAACCAAATTGAGTCCTGACATACTTCCTATTTTGACTTTCATCCTTGAAACTTACCGTGAATACTAGTCAAACAATTATGAGTACTTCTCATACATCTTCTCTTAACATTCTCAAGTAGCCTCCTTAAACACATGCTGATGTCATAAAATTTTAACTACACCGATCTTATTGAGAAGTACAGTTCTCTTCATGCTGCCTACAATCTCAACTGGTTGCCTTCATAAATTATATCTACTCCACCATCTCAACAATTAGCATTTGGAGAAAATAAGAATCAAAGACAATGAGGGGAAGAAGCTTATATCTCCCAGCACAACCTCTCGATTATTATATAACTAAAACTACTACTATTACATAATATTAGTCAAATTAGATCATTTTCTTAACATGTTTTAATTATTTATTATGTTCCAGATGGATCCACTCATGACTCTCCATAAACATTGTTAGAATTATTAGTATAATTGCAATTATTATGAGTGTATTTTATTTTGTAATTAAGTTAAGCCCATAGATATTTAAGGCCTATTATACCTATTATAACTAACAAGTTAAGAGATGCTAGTCTCTTAGGTTTTTCTCTCATAATTATTTTCTCACATGGTATTAGAGCCACCGGTAAGAAAAAACCCTAGTCATCGCTGTATATCTTTTTCCAGTGACCGTCAAACCCTAGTTGTCACTGTCATTGTCCATACCAGAACCCCAGTGTCTGGCCACCACTTGATAACACTGCCACCACCCTAGGGTTTGCCGCCACCAGATCAGCCAACCGTTGAAGAATTGCTGCTGACGGACCACCCACGAGCCAGCGCGTGACAACTCGTCCGTCGATCGTTTTTCTCCGGCTTCTCCAGATTTGACCTCCAACGACTCCTAAAACTATTTCCAGTGCCAAACTCCTCACCATGTCTAATCTCAATGACGCGATTTCTGCTAATGCTACTCCCGCTCCGGTTTCTGCCATTGCCTTTGCTACCTCTTAATCCTTTACTGTATCTAATCTTGGGACGATCAATATTACCACTGTCAAGTTGATAGGGTTTGCCAATTATCTCTCATGGGCAGCCTCTGTTAGAATGTGGTTCAAAGGGCAAGGCTAAGCGAATCATCTTACCACAAAGGCTGAAAGTGTGCCACAAGCTAATCGGGCTAGATGAGAACAAGTTGATGCCCAGTTATGTAACCTTCTATGGCAGTCTATTGATACGTCCATCATGTAGCTCTTTTGCCCCTTTGAAACTTGTGTCGATATGTGGAAGGAAGTTGAAGAGCGTTATACAAACGACATCCAACGTTTGTACACTGTGGTCTCTAATATCAAGAATCTCAAGTAGGAGTCGTCCATGGAATCTTATATGGGGCAAGTTCAGGCTCTCATGCAAGAATTTGATACTCTTCTTCCTCTTACTACAACCCGCACCAAACAGATTGCACAACAAGAGAAGTTTTTTTATGGTTATTGCTCTCTTCGACCTGAAACCAGAGTTTGACACTGTCAGGCATCAAATCTTGACTAGCTCCGCTAGTCCTACCATGAAGGACTCTTTTAAACGGTTGTTGAATATGACAGGTGCTCATAGTATGTCTTTTTCTTCTCATGTTGCTCTTCCAGCCGAATCTTTAGCTCTTGTGGGAGGAACTATAGGACGCAATAATGGTCACCCACGTCCACAGTGTACCTTTTGTAAGAAACTGGGTCATCTTGATGACAAATGCTAGAAGAAACATGGTCGACCAGTTGCTCCACCTACATCATCTACCAGTGCAGTTCATGTATTTCAGAACGATCCTAGTTCTGTTTAATCTCCACCAGGTTCACAATTGATACCTACGTCTGCAACTGAGTATGATGCCTTCCTGAAGTTCCAAACCACCCAACAGTCTCATCCTGGTAATCCCATTGCTTGTGTTGCTCGAGGCTCATATGTTAGTCCTTGGATTATAGATTCTAGCGCCACTGACTATATATGTGGTAATGAACTTCTTTTCTCCTCTCTTACCTATTTTGATACCTTACCTACTGTTACCCTGGCTGATGGTACCAAAACTACAGTTAAAGGGATTGGCCAAATTACACCCACCTCGTCTTTCTCATTAAATTATGTTTTATATGTTCTTGATAGTTCTTTTAATTTGATTTCAGTTAGCCAACTCACTAAAACCCTTAACTATTCTGTTATCTTTACTCCTACCTCTGTTTGTGTTCCGGACTAGGGTATGGGGCGGACAATTGGCGTCGAGCGTGAGTCACAAGGTCACTATCATCTTGCTATGCCTAGTTTGTCGGTAGCTTTCACCAGTGCCGCTTTTCCAGATCTTTTCCACTATCATCTCAATCATCCCAGCCTCTCCAAAATGAAGAAATTAGTTCCTAGTTTGTCATCATTACCCATATTTAATTGTGAATCGTGTCAACGTGTTAAACACGCTCGTAATTCTTTTTCTTGTCGAGTCCATAATAGGGCTGAGACTCCCTTTTCCCTTGTGCACTTTGATGTATGGGGGCCCAGTTGCGTCCACTCTACTCTTGGCCTTTTATATTTCGTTACTTTCATTGATGATTTTTCTCGTTGCACTTGATTGTTTCTTATGAAGAGTCGGTCCGAGTTGTTTTCTATCTTTCAGACATTTATTGTTGAAATAAAAACACAGTTTGGAGTTTCTATACATGCCTTGCGTAGTGATAATGCCCCTGAGTATTTTTCTTCTCAATTTACTACCTTTATGACTGCTAATGGCATCTTACATCAATCTTCTTATCCTTACACACCTCAACAAAATGGTGTTGCTGAGCGTAAGAATCGCCATCTTATTGAGACTGCACAAACACTCCTTTTACATGCCAATCTTCCCACCAAATTTGGGGGTGATGTTGTTCTAACTGCATGTTATCTAATCAATCGCATGGCAAGTTGGAGAGACGTGGTTTGGCAGGTTCAGCATTGTGGTTCAAGCCTTTGATCTCACTCGAAGTAAAGCTAATCATTCGGTTTTCTATCGCCATTCTTCTTCCTTATGTATCTACCTTGTTGTTTATGTAGATGACATTGTTATCACAGGGAGTGATCAGGTTGGAATACAAAAGTTGAAGGAACATCTACATCAGCATTTTCAGACCAAAGACCTAGGCCGACTTCGGTATTTCTTGGGTATTGAAGTTGCTCAGTCAGAAGATGGTATCTCAATTTCTCAGAGGAAGTATGGCCTTGACATATTAGAAGAAATTGGTATGGTGAATTGCAAACCAGTTGACACCCCAATGAATCCGAATGTCCAACTCTTGTCGGGACAAGAGGAGCTTTATTTAGATCCTAGAAGGTATAGGAGATTGATAGGCAAGTTGAACTATCTCACAGTCACTCGTCCCAACATTGCTTTTGCTGTGAGTGTAGTTAGTCAGTTCCTCAGTTCTCCATGTGATTTTTACTGGGATACTGTTATCTGGATTTTGAGATATATCAAAAGAGCGCCAGGTAAAGGGCTACTCTATGAAAATAAAGGACACACAAATATTTATTGTTATGCAGATGCAGATTGGGTAGGATCTCCTTCTTATCGTCGATCAACCTCTGGGTATTGTGTTCTTGTGGGAGGAAATCTGGTTTCTTGGAAAAGTAAGAAACAAAATGTAGTATCTAGATCTAATGCAGAGGCAGAGTATTGGGCTATGGCTAATGCAACTTGTGAGCTCATCTGGCTTAAACAACTTCTGCAGGAACTCAAGTTTTTTGAAGTGTCCCCTATGAAGCTTGTTTGTGATAATCAGGCTGCCTTATACGTTGCTTCAAATCCAGTGTTCCATGAGCAAACTAAGCATATTGAAATCGACTGTCACTTTATTAGAGAAAAAATAGTTAAAGGTGTTATTATTACAGAGTTTGTTAACTTCAATGATCAACTTGCAGATGTCTTCGCCAAGTCTCTGAAGGGTCCTCGAGTGGAATATATTTGTAACAAGCGTGGTGCATATGATATCTATACTCCAGCTTGAGGGAGAGTGTTAGAATTATTAGTATAATTGTAATTTTTTTATGTGTGTGTTTTATATTGTAATTAGGTTAAGCCTATAGATGTTTAAGACTTGTTATGCCTATTATAAATAACAAGCTAAGAGAGACTAGTCTCTTAGATTTTTCTCTCATAATTATTTTCTCACAAACATAATTACAACATTTCGAGTACAGACCATCAAAGGCTTAATTCCTATGCAGCTATTGTTTAAGCCCAGATCCTCCACTTTTAGAGCACCCCACAGTCTCTATCAAATTATGCATATCCCAAACGATAACTGTCTTGTGGATGCATGGAAGATCTTAGAAATTAAATATTGCTCAAAAATTCAGTATCTGGTAGTAGAGACAATGGCACGAGGATTTCAAATTAAAAAGTTTCATCACAAACTTCATACTCAGCACTCAGTCTACTACCAGTGCCATTACAGAAAAGCAAGCTATCGCGGAACAAGACCTAAAGGGCTATTTCAGCTCGGTAAAACCTCCTTTTAAGTGATTAAAGAAGAATAAAAACAAAGGATTTAAACTGAATAAACATAAAGTAACACCAAATTGGATACCTGAAAGTAGACTATTTTTTCTGATAAACATAAACTGATTTCTGAATACACTTTATTTGTTGCATGTTTCTGGTAGATGAGCAAGCAAGTTGAAGCAGATTCTAGACTCTATTTGTTATATGTTTCTGGTAGACAAGGACAAAAGAACACACCACATGACACATTCTTAAAAGTGCGTAAAATCAATTGTCTACTTAAAACTATATCATTTTTTTAGAAGTTACTTTTTTCCATCGATCAAATAGGATATTGAAAGTAGAAAAAGCTTTACTCAGTAGTTAATCTGAAAGCAGATAACTAACCAATCAGAGCAGCCTTCACACTGGACCATTAGATCATCAGGATTGTAAGGCATCTCACACTTGCAATACCTGTAATATAAAGATAAATCACAATATTTTAATTTCTAAGAACCAGAATTGACAATTCACATTTATCATAAAGAAATTAGTCGCTTTCTCATACAACAAATTCAGCACTATCACAATTCAAAAATATCCAAGTACAGGAGGGATGGAAAATAATATTTCTTTTCATTTTTATATTAGATTTTAGAATTTTTTAGCTTTTATATTTAGTATATTTGTTTGGATAATTGAAACCAGAAATTTTATCTCTTTTAGTTGAACTTTAGTGATAGAAATTTTGATTTTTTTTAATTTCTATTTTACATTTTAGAATTTTTTATCTTTTATTTTTAATAGACTTATTAGGATAATAGTAACTTGAAATTTTATTTTTTAGTTTTAGTTAGTGATGTAACAAAAAGTTATTGATTCAGAATAAAATTAGTGAATTCTTCCCCTGCTCAAATCTCTCCCCTCTCTCTCTCGCGCACACACACACACACAGAGGTCTCACTTTCCCTCTTTACTTCATCTTCTTCTTTACCCAGATTTCTTCTCCCCCCTCCTGATTTTCTTCTCTTCTATTTTCTGACAGCAAGGAGCAACCCAGATATTGCAACGCAGGCAAGCTTCGGTAGTCTACGCCACCCAATTTAAGGTGCAATTGCACCAAGATTAACATACAGAGAACTATAAAGAGCGAAAAATAAACTAAAACATCAGTTTTAGACTGCGAAACCACGCTACAAGTGGAAAACCTAAAATCATGTTTTTTCAACAGAGTCAAATTCACAAGCAAAGCCCAGGGACTTTGCAATTGAACGAACACACACCAGATATTTCAATGCACAATAATTCTCCAAGTTGCGAAGAATAAACTTAAATTAAC
Organism: Diospyros lotus; assembly: GCF_014633365.1. NCBI lineage: Eukaryota > Viridiplantae > Streptophyta > Magnoliopsida > Ericales > Ebenaceae > Diospyros > Diospyros lotus. The sequence continues at coordinate 39,535,188 of NC_068338.1, read as the reverse complement.
TACCAAGATCAATTAAACATCGAACCAAGACGATCAACAAAAAAAAAAAAAATTAAATCAATCAGCTTTTAACGTACACAGCGACTTTATCGGGAGTGAACGCTCCGGTGGAGGAATTGTACTCGAAACGACAGAAGAAGTCCTCATTGCCAACGGCGTCGAGCTTGGTGTAGCTCTTGAAGCTGTGGACTGTGCACTTACCTTCGATCGTATCGGCGCTCTGAACGTCGTAGTGATCAGAGAGGAAGACCTCTTTGGAGCCGTGAAACGGGCGGCGGCCGCCGATCGCCTCCTCGGGCCGATAGTACCAGCGGATGTGAACCTTGACGTTGGCACCCCGGGACTCGATTTGGTCTACTCTGGCCACGTACGGCGGCTTCGACGAGTCTGCCGGCCGCATAAAAACGCAGTCTCCCGCTGAATACGTTTTCCGGGAAAATGAGAATTTCCAGTGAAGTGAGAGGGAAAATTGAAAGAGCGGGAGAGAGGCAAGCTGAAGCGATTTTACCTTTGATGGTTTTGTTGATAGAGTTGACAGTAAAAGAGTCTAGGGTTCGCCGAGGAGCCCGGGTTTTGGCCATGGACTGAGCTAGCTTGATAGAGATCGATCAGAATTCTTTTCTTTTTAAAATTATTTTTATGAGGTATTACAGGAGTTTATTTGTATCGATTTATATTCGTCTGATATGTATAAAACAATTTAGCGGAGTTTTTTAAGATATCGATGAATTTGTTTGTATCGATTTATATTCGTCCGTTATGTATGAAACAGAGTTATCAAGATATCAACATAGACTAACTAGTTAATTTGACAGTCGAGACTAAAGAGAGACCCGCTAATTAAATTGACGAGTTTATATATTAACATTAAACTGATGAATTATTTTAAATATTAGTTATAAGTAATTGAAGTAAACATAAAAAATTAAATAAATACTTGATTCCTAAAATTAAAAGTTATTTTATAAACGTGTCTACAATATTTTTAAATATTAGTATAATATTAAGGGCGAAGAAAATATCTAAAATTACATTTTAATTACAATACTAACATCGGAAGTATGAGTTGATGCCATTTCATTTTGACTAAAGATTCTTTTAACATTCATGGATTTGTGAATTTGAGGTTTCAATTCATACCTCAATCTATTTGCTATAGTATTAATTGATGATAAATTAGTGTACTCAATATTGGTGGAGCATGCCTAACACTTAGAATTGTGATGTACACACTAGCTAGAGAAACTGTATGTAAAATATTGAAATGAAACATATTGCAACCAAAACTGGCATTTCAATAATTTGACATACAACCTATATTTCATTAGTGTCTACAACACAATTCCTAGGCATCCAACATGCTCCACCAATCTCAAAACAATATATCATCCATAAACACTATCACAAGGCATGACTTTGACTTCCACCCTTTATTTGCCTTTAGAGAACCTGCTCTGAAAGCCTAGATTTTCTTGCCTAAGAACACATTTTTCTTTTTCATACATTGAAATTCTCTCTCCCTCTTTTAGCCTATTGGCATTGGGACATACTTTATATAATTGTTCATAGGCCCCTTGCAATATCCACCATGAGTTGGCTCTTTGGATTTACCAAGCTCATCAATATATATGGCCATGGTAATGGTAATTCTCATCCATGTGTAAGAATTTTAGAGAAAGAAAAAATATCCATTCTGAGGATATGATGAGATTCATTATCATATGCTGTGCATGATGTCTCGATAATGATAAAAGAAAATGGAGCGTTAGGCATGCAAATAAGAAATTTTGATGTAAGCTTTTTCAAGAATTTCCAAGCTTGTGTAGCCTTCTCATAGCTTTGTCATACCTAGGTATTCAACTGAAATCCAAACATGTGATGCAATTGAAGATAGCATCAATTTTCTTGCTATTCCAACCATTTTTTTTCTAAATCAACTAATAATAAAACAATCACACACAATTAGCACAGATTTACAAGAAAATCCAAGTATCAAAAGAAGAATTACAGACTGATCCAAAAAATTTTGGATCAAATAAAACACCACAGACTAAGTTACTTATAGTTATAAGACAAAAGCTTACAACCCATAGATGTGCGCCCTTGAGAATGAAAGCGTCCTCCTTGCTCAACACCCAATATATAGCATCATCTCCTACGCTTCTCAACTACTGCCCACATAAACAACCTCAATAGGAGATTCACCAATTTGAAGATACATGAAGAACAAAAACAACTGGAAAACTTTGTAGTTTATGCTTTAACAAAATCCCTCTTTTATGAGTTCACGAGATTCTTAAAAATGATGGAGACTTAAAACTCTCAATAATATCTCCCTCTTTTATGTTTCCCACATATATAGAATGAAATCCCGAACCAGCATACTTATGCAAGAATAAACTTGTACATACTTCAGAAAACATCTTCCATGGCAAAGAAGAAAATTCAATTCCAACAGGTTGTGCTCAAGTCATATTCGGGTTCACATCACATCCCAACTACAGCGTCATCTTTTTTCCTCAAAATGGCAGAATGAAAATCTTTGTGAAAGAAGAAATTGTAGTGCTTTTAATTCTTCCTTCCAATTTTACACAACAATCAAATTGATTGGATACCATATAAAAGTTGTGACCAAAAAACCAATATCAAGCTAAAGTTTTCCATTTCTTTAAATTTGTTCTTGTTTGTAATAAGCATTCTTGAAGACTTGTACCATGACTTTAACCATTCCAAAATCATCTCCAAAACAAAAATAAAAAATTACAACTTAAGATTCTTGTTTATAGAATTTGCCAACACTAAAAATTAACAAATATAAAATTCAATAATTAAGGGGGAAAGAGGTATCCCCCAAAAGGGGGACACAAATTCTCTAAGAGTGATTGCATCTCTTCCTATGATGTCAATGATGATTGAATCCAAATAAACAACCATAATGACTGAACTATTTAGGATAACAAAAAAGACACGGACTACAATATAGCATTTAAAAACCTTGAGTGCAGAGATTGCCATGTCCCCATGGATTATAGATGTTCTTCAAGTAGAAATATTAACACTAGGAATTGTGTACCTAAAACTGGGAAAACACCTGCGGTACTGATTTCTCCAAGTGTCAATGAAATGTTGTCTAGAGCCTTGTTAAAATCAAAGCTTGGGTGTATAGCCTTATCAAGTAAATTCAGTAATCTATAATGTGATCAGTGCAAAAAGTTGCATACATAGGAAATTAGTAAGTGCATGTAACATGGTATTTTCATTTCAGGTTAATCAGGTGAATTAGAAAGATTAAAATCTCTGGAGTCTCAACTGTGAAAAAAAAAATAAAAAGATGATAATCCACATGGTTAAGAATTTTGAAATGGTCGTGAATATAACTAAAATTACTGATAATCCAAGGAAATGCAATTTTTTAACAAACTGCTTAGATCTTTAAAAAAATACAAATATGCAAAACTGACAAAATTGTAACTTATCCACAGTTATAGAAAATGTTAAAAGTAATTTAAACAACTTCGACTAATAGACTATATGGCATGCCCATGTGAGACCAGTAATTCATTTAGTACTGAGCAAATATACCATCAAGTTCATGCAGCTGATGTGCTGCCAAACAAGTCATTATCTGATATGCCATGAACGCAGTACCCCCCACCAAACTGGGAAAATATGGAAAGAAACATGTTATGATTACCTTAAAACAATTTTCTACAAATTGGGGTTGTGTAGGATTGATGTTGCCAGTCAGAAGGCTCAACAGTTGCTGGGCCTGTTGTCTTTTAGTATTATAGCTCCATGGAACACTTAGAGCCAAGGAGCAGGGGATGGCAGTGCGGGCAAGAATGTTGCAAGAGCGGTCACTCAGAGGCCAACTTGCAGTGAAGGGCAGTCCAATAAAAGAAGTGGTGTTCTTCTAGTATGTGGGAGCACATCTGAAATTGATGATCAAGCTAGCCCCTCTGATTATTCTTTCACAAATTTCTGTATTTTTGGTACACTTGCCATATTAGAATCTGTGCAGTTTATGATGATTTGTATGTATATGATAAGAAACATAATCTTGAAACATGCTAGCCTATCTACCTGCCTAAGACTTCTCAATACATAATAATTGTTACTCATTCTTCAAACATTTCAATATACTAAGGTCATGCTTCAAGGATGATCCATATGGTAATTACAGTGCAGTTAAAAATACAGTACACGGGGAATTAATAGATAACTAATTAGAATGACTTCCCTCCCTAACCATTGCAAATCAACCTTATTTTCTTTTCTCAACTTACATAGAATCAAACGTGGCAAGTAGAAAAAGGGAAGTAAATCCAAAACTGCTCAGGGAATGAAAAAGTCAAACAAAGATTAAAACATACAGCTTAATAGTTTATTTGCAGCAATAGAATCCATCGGCCATGCAGGTTTCACTACTGGCAACCCACCACTAGAGGACCTGGAATAAATTGCCAACAATGGAAATTATAGAAGTTCAAGAAATGCTAAATTATTACTTTAGAATATCAAACTTAGACTTGGCCGTGCAATGTAAACCTCAGGTTCTTGATTTTACAGTTTGGAAGTTTACTGCATATGATATGAGTAACAAGATGACTTGACAAATAGCTGTCCACGCTTTAGCATATATCCTCACAGTACCTGTTAAGATCCCACAGAAAATAACATTTTCAAGTTTTTTGGCAGTACTGCTGTGTATTTATGAAGAATGCCAAGTTCATCAAAACCTGACTAGATGATACGGTAAATCCATCAACAAAATTAGAAACCCCTTTGAAAAATGGGCTTCCCAGTTCCCACTATTTAAACCACAATTAGAATAACTCGAAGCTACAAAGTCAAACTGCTCCTGTAATTTCCCATTCTTCACCTACAAGAAACTGAAACCAGATGTCAAAACACATCCATATGCCTTCAGATTGTCAGTATGATCAGGGGCCAAGAGAGCATGAAACAGGCACACCAAGAAACTACTAACAAGTAAAAAGCCAACCAGAAGGCCTCTTATATATGAAAAGAAACAAAGACAGAGATATGCTCTCCTATTCCGACCTATTTGTTAAGTCCCAGGATTCAACTTTAAAAACCAAAAACCCGTCAAATACAATGGATGAAACTTTTAAAAATACTCAAAAATTGCAACATAAATTATGTATTCCCCAATTCTTTTCTTCTTCAATTATTTAGTTATCTTTTCTAATTGTTCGGAGATGCCACTAACTTGACAGTAACAGCGTACGAAAATCATCAATAAAAGGAATCAAAGTACATAAAATTCAATCAGAGCAGATGGAGAGAGGGGACGTGCCGAAATCGGAGAAAGGCGAATTGCAGCCAAAATTGAAGAGCCAAGCCATGCCTAGGGTTTTCTGAGTAGTTTGTTAACGTTGCTGCTACTCGAAGGGTTTGGAGAGAGTGAACCGAAGCATCGCTTCAACTTGGCAGTCGAAGACGGAAGATCATTCTTCGTGGCAATCTGAGCAAATTGGGATTGAGAGGGATCCCGGGATTTTTGAGCCGTTGGAGGAACGAAACTTGCTTGCCAGGCAAGATTGAGATGAATTGTACTGGAATCGAGAGGAGATCTCGGAGATTTACAGCCTTTAGAGGGAGCAGTGAAACAAGCTCGCCAAGATCGTTTCTCGCCCAACGAACCCGCGATTTGAAAGAAGCGGCAATTGGACCCCCGAGCCCGCCGTGGACAGCTTTTGCTTGTTGAAGTCCTAAAAATTACACCCATTATCCTTTTTTTTATTTTATGAGAAAATACCTTTTTTTACTGTTTGGTCAATAAAATAATTTTTATAAACATGTTTTTATATATTTTGTTCACAAAACTAAACTTTGATCGTCATTGAAGCGACACCTAATTAAAAATCTATTTATTTACATTTCTTTATTATTTTTAATTACATATACATTATATGGTTCCCTTCTTCAGTATTAAAAAAAATATTAAACCCTAAAGATCATTTTTAGAAAACAAAATTATAATATAAACAGAGAGTTTTGAGTCACTAAAGATCATTTTTAAGAGTTGATAAGATTATTAATAAAATTGTTCGACAAACATCAAATTAATAGATTTAAGTTCTGGATATAATTTTTAAACAAAAAAAAAAAGTTATTGATTTAAGTGTACGATAAAAAAATATTATGAATTATGTTAGTAAGTGTGTTATAACATATGTTAGAAAATGTGATAGAAATTATTTTAGAAAACAGAATTATAATATAAACAGAGTTTAGAGCCATTCAAAATCATTTTTGTTCACACCTTAACTAACTTGGCTTGCTTGCAAATTTTCAAGAGTTAGATAAGATTATTAATAAGATTGTTAGAGAAACATCAAATTCATACCTTTTAAGTCTTGGGTTTAATTTTTAATTTTATTAATGATTTCTTTTATTTCTTTTATGAGTTAACATCATTCATTGAGTGAGTTTAAACTAAAAATTTATAGATTTAAGTATACAATAAAAAATTGGTAAATCACTTGATTTATTTTGATTTTTTCGTCAATTTTTAATTTAATCATATTTTGAAAATTTACTCTGATATGTGTCGATGAGTTGGCATGTTGATGTGTCTTATTACAATATTTAATGTAATAGGATAGTGTTATTTTAAACCTAAAATTGTAATTTAAGATTTTTCTTTCTCAAAAGAAATGATGCGACAAAAGCATGATGATTTAGAGACAAAAAGCATGGCAATGTGATGGAAACACAATAATCTAGGGTAAAGCATGATGATTTAGGGGTAATGGAAGCATAACAATTTAAGGACGACATGATAGAAACACTACGATTTAGGGGCGACGCAATGGAAGCACGACTACACGACGAAAGCACGGAGCAAGCATATGGGGCTTCTCTCAAGTATCACGGCAACACAACAGAATCAGACCAAGAGTAAGTACGTCAGCTTCTCTCAAGTAACACAGTGACACAATGGTAGCAGACACATCAACTTTTCTCTCAAGTAACCCGACAACGCCACGAAATCACTCTGACTTCGAAAAGCGTGTCGGATTGGGTTTGGGGTTCCTGTCCTTGGAAGCACGGAGCAAGCACACCCAACTTCTCTCAAGTAACGACGTGATGGAATAACGTTGACTTTGAAAGCATGTCGAATTGAGTTTGGGTTAATGCGATTGGAAGCATGTTGGCTGCAATCAACATCAAATTGATAACCTTAAAGTCCCTTGTTGTTGACTTGTAACCTTAACCAACTTCTCCTACTTGCAAATTTTCAAGAGTTTATAAGATTATTAATAAAACTGTTGGACAAACATCAAATTGGTAACTTTTAAGTTTTGGATTTAATTTTTAATCCTATTAATTTTTTTAATTTATTTGATGAGTTAACCTCATTAATTGAATGAGTTTAAACTAAAAAAATTATAGATTTAAATATAAGATGAAAAACATCATAGATTTTGTAAATAAGTGTGTCAGATATTTGTTCAAACATATTTAATATATCTCTTTTTTGGGCACTATGCATTTGTATTAATTGATAATAAATACATCATATTTTAAAATATTTTTTCAATTAATAAAAATATTTAAATACTACAAACTAAATAATTTATATTAACAAAATTCTAACATTATGATACGAGGATGACAAGCACATTAAATTACAAAATACAAAATTTCTTGATCTCTCTATATTTGGTGGCTTTGAAAAATGTGTAACAAAACCCTTCGAGATAATGCACCTGATCAATTGTTCGGGATTTAAGGTGTTAAGTATGTCAAGATTGTGTATCCAACTTTTGAGATAATACGATAAGTATTGTTGTAGCTACACAAAGGCCACATGAACGAAACTTTGACTTGGCCTTACTTGGGATAACTAAATTGGTTGATTTAGTCAGTGCCCATAGGTTATAGGAGAAGGGGTCAATCTCTGTTAAAAGCTTATGTATTGAGGTTATTCTGATTTATACGTTATAAAAAAATGAAAAAGAAAAATGCGTAACAGAATATTTGAATTTTAATAAATTATAAAGGTACTTTTTGTTGATTTCTACAATCAATAGCTATGCGAAAAATATAGCTTTTTAAAAAAATTTCTACACCGGGAGACACAAATAAGAAAACTAAGAAAAAAAATAGAAAATTAAAAACAGACCTTTAAATTCTTTTGTTTTCTCCAAAGCAGAATAACTCAAAATCACAAACTGGCTAAATGCAAGGCATCATCTGCCAATATATCCTCTATTGAAACTCCATTCTAATTAAGAATCTTTAAGCATTCAAATCATCAAAAAGATTCAATGGATTTGCGTACAAGGTGTCGATACCAGAAATCTACACTGCTACCGAAGGGCAAGTGATTGCCTACTTTTTATGTCCGAAGACGCTTACTGTACTCCTTTTCTTCTGTCAAGGCGAGCAGGCAGTTATCAGGATGTAGTCAACGAGGTAGGCTTAAGCACAATAGATATTCTTAATTCAAGAGTAATTCAAAATTATAAAAATTTCAAATTCACAAAATGTGGTTACTTGCACCAACTCCTCTCCATGAGGAATCAACAGCAGAGCTACAAAAAGTTACCACGGGATGGGATTATGATTCAAACCATCTTCTAAGCTGTCCGGAACCTTGCTTTTCACCGTCGATTTTGTAAGAGTTATGCTGCGAAAACTTGGATTTATATTGTTCGATGAGCTTGTCAAGTTTGTCCCCCACATCTCGACCCAAGGGATCTTTGTTCTTCGTCTTCTTTCTTTTCGATGAACCAATACCTTCCTTCTGTTTCTCAGCCTGATCTGGGAGCTTCCTCTTCTTATTTTGCAGATCTACTTCCTCTGGCGATCGGATTTTGGGAGCATTCCTTACCTTATTTCTAGAGCTTTGCTGCTTTGCCTCTGATGAAAATTTGTTTCCGGTTCCCCTTGTGAAATTACCCTTCTGCTTCTTGGTAGTTATGCCTTCATTGGTAGCAGGTCCTTCCAATTTTGGCTTTTCCACTGCATCTTCTCTTTCAAATTTAGAAGCCTTCAATGATCTGTCATCCTTATCTTTAGATTTACGTTTTCTAGACTTCTTCTGTGGATGAGAATCGGGTTCATGTGAATCAGTATTTTGCTCCAAATCTTCTACATGATCCCGCGAACCCTTCTGCTGAGCTTGGAGCCTACTCTTACGGAGCTTCAGTGTTTGGACATTATCAAGAGCAAACTCCACAATGGGACGATGTTCAGGGCCAAAAGTTTCTGTAAAGTTTCATGTATGAATTATATCAAGAGTATATTTTTTAAGGCGTTAACAAGTTTAAAGTCTCCAATAAACGCAGAAACCCAGCAGTGAACCACCAAAAAACAACATAAGCTCAAGTTGAACATGGGAGGACACTAATTACCGGTTTACCAAAAGAAAGGAAAGGATGGAGTTTATTCAACTAAAAGAAAACGATTACCAGGATTGTTGTTAAGAACTCTCAATGCAACAAGTGCATGTTGATGCTCGGTAAATTCTGCAAATGCAACTCCACGTGAGTGATTCTTCTCAATAACTTTCCCTTTCTTTGTATTCTTCAATAACTTCATCTGCATGAGCAAGAAAACTTAAGAAAGCTACAATATCAAGCATATTGCACCTACTGGAAAGGTATCAGGCAGAAGTACATGGATGGCAAAACTCAGCAACTTGGGTTTTACTGACCTGTCTAATCATGGGTTTTTGCTTGGTAGCCCGGCTTGTAACTGCCTCTAAACAAAGCTTTGTAAGTTCTTTCTCAGTCATTGATTTTGGTAAATTGTATATGATAAGTCTTGTCCTTGAAACATGAAAGTTTGGAGATCGAAGCTTAATCAACTTTTTCTTTTCTAACCTGCAGAATTCTTATGCATTAGGCTCTTCCACGGAGTGTGCACAGAAGCCTTGCACCAACCACATCAAAGTATGGAGTAGCATCATAGTTAATGATGTTAAGAAACAGCCAGGACCAAACAATTGTTTCATCCATATTTCTATGTTAGTATTTGCAGTAGTCTCAAGATTCTTCTGTTATTGCATTTGTCTACCATCCTATATGGTATCCATAAAATTTTTTAGAAGTTTCCAGAAACTTACCCCTATGGTAGTGTTTTTGTTAACCAAGATATAGACCAAAAAAATTGGGATATGGAAAGTATCCCAAACAAAAGTGTTTTCCATTGTGTTTGTTAAATTTATTTGGAAAGAAATTATGTGACTTTTTATCTTGAAGTTTATAAATTTACCTCCCCCCCCCCCAATTCGGATAAATTATCTTAAACTTTACAGATAAGTTATCTTGATGCAACCTTATCTTACTCATTTTAACAAAAGCTACCTGAGAAAATAGTCCTAAATGATAGTATTGACAAGAAGCATAGATTTAAATACTACTAAACATAGTGAATTATACCGATGACAAAATCTCAAGCAAGCAAGAAAGTAAATATATTGGCATCATTGCCATCATCAAGACAAGGATTCTTAATGAGCTGATACAAGTCTTGGCATCTGACATCATTAAACCATCTTCAAGACAAAGATTCGTAATGGGCTGATACAAGTCAAGACACCTGACATCATTAAACCATCATCAAGACAAGGATTCTTAATGACCTGATACAAGACAAGACATCTGAGTGATTGCTTCAAGATAGCCAGGCATAGATTGGTAAAGATAGCTGTATTAAATATTGCTTGTCTGAAATCTTATGAGGAAGAGGAACAGAAAGTAGGAGAGGGACATGAAGGAGCATTTTTCCTTGCATCCTTCACACACTTATTCAATTCACCACACAATGGTCTTCTATTTCAGAATAGAAAGAAACAGACAGGCAGGTTTAGATGGCTAGAAATAAAGAAACTAGAAATGAAAAAGGATAAGCAGGGGAGACAAAAACCCAGGGGGAGGATTTACACAGATTTCCATGCAAGGGCAAAAGGGCAAGTTTGCTCTCTAGCCCAAAAATTCACCCCCTCTCTTTGGCATATCCCTATCACTGTCCAATGAAAAATATTGGTCTATAGGGTATGACATGTGACACTGTTAATTCAACAAACAGAACCCCTTTCCTCCCACGAGGGAAAAGTTTTAATTAAGTATTTTCCATTTTTTTCAAGAAAAATAAAGTTAAATCACTTTTAGTACTTACAATTGACGCTTTGACATATCACTGGCCGAAACTCCTTCAGCAGCTGGAGTGCCCTCAACTATAAGACCTTCCTGTCATTTTTTTTTTTTTTTTGAGAAAAAGTTGAGATATATAGTACATAAAGTAGATAGCATACAGGCAACTCAAATTGCAAAGTGACAGTATAATGCAACTCAAATTGCAAAATGACAGTATAACAACATTTGTCCATCAAGGGAAGAAAGTAACAACTTAGGGAACTGACCTTTGCCAGGTAAAGGTTACGATGGTCATGTTCCTCCTTTTTTGCCTTCTCTTGTTCCTTATCCCGAGCTGATTTCTTGTCCAAAGCCCTGAAAACTTTCAATTGTCTACCTTTTAGAAGTATTCCCAAACCAGCTGCAGCATTGGCTGCTGAAAATGCAGCATCAGCTGCATCAAATGTTTTGAACTTGAGAAATCCAGTTCCTCTTGGTCTCCTGTCCATATGGAGAAAATATACATTAGCATCATGACATTAGTAATAACAACAACTCCGAGGGATAAAAGTGTCTCCTCATACTTCGTGATTTGATGAAGAACAGGAAAGAAGGACTCCACTTCTCCAAATACTGAGAACCGTTGTTTCACTTCTTCATTATCACCGTCAAAAGGAAGGTTGCTTATGAAAATTGTTCTCCTTAAATCGTCTTCTTCCTCTGCCATTTCAAGGTTTTTTAGCGTGGCTTTCCCAGAATTCCCAGGTTTCATTACACTTAAACCTGATAAACTAGAAGATCCATCAGATGTTTTACTTGGTACATCAGTGGTCTCATCATGCTTGTTTCCCATAAGTAGGTTGGAATCACTATCAAGAGACACATATGTTCCTTTAGTTGAGGATGAAATCAAATTGTTAAGAACTTTTCTTGCAACATCTGTTTCCTTCTCAATATCAAATTTAGTAGAGATGTCTTCTTCCTCCATCTTTTCACAGTCATCAGAAGCAACATCAGCCTCATCAGATTGTTGGGTTTTTCCATTGTTATTTGCATCATAATCCTCCAAATCATCACTACTACTGTCATCATCTTGTTTATTTTCATTTCCTGATCCAGACAAAACCACAAGTTATGCTTCAAAAATATTCTCAACTTCATGGTATTAGGCATCAGACATTTAAAAATAACTAAACAAAAAGGAATAAGTGAGTGTAGGTAGAGCCGTAGAGGTAGCAAATCAATTCTAAAGGTGCAAGAGAAAGTGCAATATATTAAAAATCATGAGAACCATGTGCATTTTAAGTCTTTAATCTATGTGAGCAAAATGAAATTGAAATGTGATTTGAGTGGTGGAAATTATTTCCCATCTCCAACCATAAAAAGTAAAAATGGAAAATAAAAACTAGTTTGCAAACGAAACCCAAAAATATGGCCAACTATTTTCTCTAAATTTGAGAGAGAAGTAGAGAGCAAAACTTTTTAATACATCTAAACCAAAATAAGTCAGCAAGAAAATCACCCCCCTAGTTACACAGCAACCTAGAAAGAATATAAAAAAAAAAAAATCCCTCCAAAGAGTAAAAGAAAATATAAATAAATAAAGGAGGGGAGGGGGCAGTTATCCCAGTAACAATGTTTGGTAAGACAAATTTTAAAGAAATACCAAAGAGGGGCATCACCTCTCTACACCATAATATGGAATTGAAAATTTTTGGGAACTAAACCTAGAATTGACTTTTTCCTTCAGTCATCAGAACTCCAAGATGGTAAATTATTTACTATCAAATAGCTAGTCTCCATCCCTTATTCAGAAAGGGTTTTGGAGTGTGGTAGAGGATCTTACAAGCAAAGTCTTGTTTTCTGGGTATCCTCTGTTTTGTGGTTCTAGCGGGTGTTGTGATTTTTGCGGTTATTTGAGTTGTATCTTGACCATCTTTATTAATATTCATTCTCACCTTTTATACAAAAAAAAAAAAAAAAAAACTCAACTCCAACCAATGAAAAAGGGAAACACGAAAGGTTCCCTTTAAGGAATGCACTGCAACTCTCTACTCTGATAAAGCCCCATAATTTCTGTCTTGCCATTAACTTCAGTTCACAAAAAATGGGGTTACGCGCCACACTTCTCTATCTCCAAAACAGATTAATTCAAAAGACACCAAGAAATCCAAAAACAATAGGCAGCATCACTCATTGAACACTAGAAGTAGACAAGAACAAGTTCCATAAATCCTAAACCACAAGACAATGAAAGCAGAGGTGTCTAAGGCTGTTGCCTAGGGAACACCAATTAATCACTCTCTTGCTCTTCCTCAGGTTGCCAGCTGTAAGAATAAGTCATGAGTGATAGTCCAAACAAATAAAGCAACCCTTTCACCTCCAAACCCTCTTCCAAGGAAAGACATTCCCTTGCTCACAAAGCACATGGTAGAATGCCTCTAAAGATCCAACCTGAAGGCCTCTTTTGAAATATACATGCACATGACAACTCTCCAAAGATCCAATTCATAAGGGGTTCAGGTCCAACATCACACATTTTTTCCTTTGTTTATAGGTGTTGTTGAATCTGATATCTGCAAGGTCTCACTGTTTTCTAAATAAAGCAACTATAATAACAAGAAACAAACAATTGTAAAACAAGTAGGAAAAACCACAGTAATCTGCTCCTCAAAGATAACAATGAGAAATTATATATCCAGATTCAGTTTGCAATTGTAAGAATGGAAACAATTGAAAAGGTAAAGGCGCTAACCACAAAATAATGGACAATCATTTACCCACAACGAGACTCAATTTACTTCAGCAAAACAAAACAAAGGAAAGAAAAAAATGGACTAGGGGTGAGATCTGAAGTCCAAGAATACGCACACACACCCACAGACTAACCAAACATAAAAGTAGAAGATAGCACATTCCACAATGCGAATAGCATATGGATGAGAAGACTACAGAAGACTCTGTATGATGACAATAGAACAATTACCATCTTCTACAGCAACAGCAGGATGAGCACCAGTAGCATAAATTTTCTTTGGAACAGCCCAATCAATAGCAATGGATCTTTTACCAATTTTTTCCCCATTAAACTTCTGAATGGCCTGAAAAGTGGGTTAAAGAACATGAAATAAGAAAAACAAGAAAGGGCCCAACAGTATTTCAAGTAAATTATATATTGCAAAACTAAACAGAACTTGGCATAAATCATTCATTGAAAACCCATACGGTTTCTACATCCTGCTTGCTTGTGAACTTTATAAATGCAAATCCCTTAGATAACCTGCAAAAGTAATCTAAACCATATGAGAAAAAATTTATTGAACACCAAAGAATAACTGCAGGGCTACAGTAACTATACCCCGTCTCAGGATTTCGTGGAATAAACACATCCCATACAAAGCCAGCTGATGAGAACAGATCTTTTATCTCATTGATAGTAGCCTGCAGTATCATGTTTAGTTAGTTTAGAGGTAGTGCTTTGGAAAAGATACACACAAAAAGAGATATCCATAAAGTGAACTCTGATACTTTCAATGGAACCAACCTTAAAAGGAAGATTTCTAACAATAATTTTCCATTTTTGAGTCTTTGAACCCTGACAAGAATTTCAATGGAAAAGTGGTAATTCTCTTAAAGATAAATGATAAAGAAAGAATGATAAAATAGAGAATAGATGTTTTATGTCTTTATAAGATAAACACAAACCACGAAGACAAAGTCATGAAGAAAGCCGGAAATAGAGTAATTTTAGGATACCATTTAGGGATTTACTTTGCATAGAATTAGGAATTTTATTTTGTTTAATTCCGTTTCCTACTTTTTTTATTTTTATTTTTTGGTTTTCTAGTTTCATAAATTACTCAATAGTGTGAGGAACAAGTTAAGAGCTTGGAATATTGGTAAAAAATATAGGTCCTTCCCTTCTCTCAATTTGCCCTTCTCTTGATTGGATTTGTTTCCTTTTCTCCTTCTCTTCTTTATTCCCTTCTTTTTAATTGTTACTCTTTCGCTCACCGTCTCCTGCTTTTCTATTTTATTTCTATATTCTTCATTTTTTTCTCCCATTGTTTTTGTCTTCTACCTCTATCCTTCTATGATGACCTAATGCATTCTTATTTCTTTTATTCTCTCCTCTCTCTACTGTGTATCTCTGCTAACTTCAACAACATTGTAACTGCCCCTTTCTCTGTTCAGCTGTTTTTTCATTAATTTAAAACATCAAAACACTCCTCACTCATCCAATTAAATCAAGAGTAAAATCCTACATCAGAAAACAAGTGTATATGAATAGATTAAGTGCTAGATCACAATATAGCATCACCATACAATTTCATATGCAATGAAATTTCCAATTATGACATTGATACAAATTGATGCATGGAAGATCCTTCAGTAGGCTACTTAAATAAATTATGTATAACTCAGAATGGGAAAGAAACATTACCTCTCCACCTAGTTGTCGTGCCCAAACAATTCCACCACTAATCTCTTTTTGGTGTAACATTGCAACACAAGCACAAGCTGATTTAACACTTGTAAACAATATAGACGAAGCATCCATTGTGCACCCATCTCGAATAAGCCCTGAAACAATTTCATATGTTTGCAACCATGTTAACATACAAAAATGATGATTGTAAAAATACTGTTTCCAGCTTCTGTACTGACTTAGCATTTCTTTGGGAACTCCTATCTGTTAGAACATGCATACAATACAAGATAACATATAGAATCGCTTTGACCTAGATCACATGCAGTGTAGTCAATGTTAGCACCTTGTTTGCCCAGGCGTCAGGTGCCTCAAGGCTCCATGGAAGTGAGTCATCTACCTCCAGGCAAGGCACCTTTAACCAGGTGACGCCTAGGCAAGCACCTCAGATGAGGCAACAAGTGTTGAAGGTGCTTGCCAAGAAATTAAAAAAGGTAAAGGAGAATTGGCCCCATAGTTATTAAAGGCGCGCCTAGGCGCAAGGCGCCTTAAGGCGCCAGTTTAGCGCCTCGCCTGGGCTGAGGCGAGGCGGTTTCTGCAAGGCGCGCGCCTTGCAAGGTGAGGCGCTGAGGCGCGCCTCATGAAAACCGCGTCTGCATCTTACCTGCATCATTTCTTTCTCTCCTCTCCAGCATCCCCTCTTCTCAGTTTCAGCATGTATACATCACTACTTATTTACATTTCTTTAAGTAAATGTCCACATTTTCTTTTATTTATATTTTACCTTCCATTTACTTTAATACATAAATGTAAATAAGAAAGTACCCCCCATTTAGATTCAATAAAAATATCTAAAAAATCAAAATCCATAACAATAAGAAAATAGAATTTTGATTTTAGTACAAATTCAGGATTTAGCGATTTTACCACCCCCAAAATACATACCTACTATTTCTTGAAAAATTCATTAAAAATCATTTTAACAACAATGAATATTAACTATCAAAATACCGGGAGTTAGTTTTTCAAAATGAAAACATTTTCTTATATGTCTCCTTATAATGCCCTAATCTTTAAGACTTAGAAAAAATGCGCTAATCTTCCAGACCTAGAAAAATAGCATTTTTCAAAATGAAAGCATTTTCTTGATTGTGGACTTGTAGTGTTTATTGATTGTGGAGAATACTAAAGCTATTCCAAAATGTCCTCCATCAATAAAACAAGAGATTGGAGAGTACATGCAAAAGAAGAAAAATAACAGGGAATCAGGGATGAGCAAAATATGGCACCGTAAGATGATGATTTTCAATTTGGTGAAGGGTATGATGATGATGATGATGATGATGATTAAAACTTCTTTATTGATTGTGGACTTGTAGTGTTTATATGTTTGTTTAGAACTTTGCACGATGGTTGGTACTTGTTTGAGTTTGAGACTTTAAGTTTGAACTTTGATGATGTTTCTAGTTTAGAAATTGTATGATGAATGAATTAACTTTGATGTTGTTAGTTTAGAATTTGAAGATAATGAAACATTAATGATATGCATGTGTTATTATTGATAATTTGATAGTTTTTTATGATTTTACAAGATTTTTTTAGTTTTTTTTCTAAAAGGTGCGCCTCGCTTCTCAAAGGCGCGCCTCGCCTCGTGCGCCTCGCGCCTCAGGCTCCAGGACCCTTTGCGTCTCGCTGCGCCTCGCGCCTTTCAGAACTATGATTGGCCCTAAAAATCAAAGAGGCATGCGAAGAGGCACATACAAGCCAAAAACAAGGAGGAAAATAGAACCAAAATGGGAAAAAAAAAAAAAAAGGAGATCCTTGAGTCGTATCTACTATTCACAATCACCATAAGTTGCTTTCTCAATTTCCTCTCTCTTCTTTAGAAGCTGGAAAGGTCACCCCATTACATAGATCACAAGGCAACTTGGAGAAGTGTCACTGGAGGTTGGCCTGATCTCTCACATGTTGAGGGATTCCAACAAGTAAAGATATATATTTCTCATCGTCAAGGGGAAGAAATAATATAAATGTTCTCACCGTGCAGTTCCAGCTCTTCCTTCGGAAGCGGATAAGTCACAGAACATACAGTACCACACTCCTTTGCTTGTCGGTGAACATCCTCTGCCATACCAGCATTACAAAGCCCACCTAGTATAACTGTCCTAGCAACCCTTTTATCATCAACACAAACATAAACAGGGAAACATAAACAGGGTATCAAATTATTGGAACTCTTGATCATGACACAAGAACAAAAATGCATAAATCAACCCTTGCATAAAGGGATATGGAGTTCTTGATCATGAAAATTGCATATCCATATCCCTTTATCATCAAGGTAAAATCAACCCTGGACAGAGCTGGAATCAAGCAGTAGAGTAAAATGGATATCCAGCTGCCACCAGACACTGAAACAACAACAACCATAATAACAACATTCTAAATTAACTGGCAAAGATTTATAGAGCTTCATAAGACAGTCATATATTAATTCTCACCCCACAAGATACATATCCGATCAACAGTAGGAAACTGCACCACTGAATCTAAAGAGCTAAGCCATCGACTACAAACTTCAATTTTGAAGTTCTCTAGAGTTAGTAAATCACAGAACCGATCTGCCTGAGATATAGGATGCTAATCTAAGGGATCAACATCTTACTTTAAATTAATATAATCCTATGACCTTGCATTTGTCCCTTCAACAATACTTTCAGAATAGCTCGTGGTTCTTTTGTACCTTTGTTCTTTATTTCCTTTCTTGTAATATTGAATTGTTAATCATCATCTAATATAACAAGTCAAGCTTGTAAAGAAAGGTGTGAATATCTTTTATATTATTATAACATGCCCTCTTGCATTGGCCAGACTTCACTGTATAACTGGTCCATACACGTGTAACTATTTAAATATTTGGGCTGGTTGCTCTGATACTATATTAAATTGTTAATCACCATCTCATCTAAAAGCTCAAGCTTGTAAAGAGAGGCATGACCCAATCTTTTATATTATTCTTTGTAATCTCACCATGCAATATCTATTTGAACTAGCTTTAGAGGTATCATTTTCTATTTGTTCCATGAAGCTTACAAACAGATCAATTAACTTGCAGCTGTACTCCCCCCTAAAAAAGAAAAAAAAAAGGCATAGCTCCAACGGAACTAAGGGCCTATTTAGCTACAAAAAACATTTTTTCACTTATTCATCTCTAATTTTCCTTTTTCAAAATTGAATTGTTAAATATTAAAAAATATTTTTTTATCATGAAAACTAAAATGTATTTGAACTGGTCATACAAAAATATGTTCAATTGCTAGATAATGTCAAATCATATTATTAATAGTATTACTATATTAAAATATAAAAATTAATACTATCCATACAATATTCACAATATTGCAAACATTATAAAGTCAACGACAATAATTTACTATATTGATTACAAATTTTAATTCTTTTCTACAATTTGAAAATTTTCATAATACTAAAATACTGTTGCTGTTAATATTTTTGCTATTTATTATTAGTTAATTGTATTATTTATTAGCATTTCTACCATTTAATAATCCTATATGGTTGATATTACTAATACTATAAATATTATTTATCATTTAATCCTGTTACTTATGTACAACTGATATTGATGTCGATTGGGCTAGAAACTCATCTGTTAGTTTAAGCCAAGTTGGTGAGGTAGAAACACTGAAAATTTGTTTTCCCATCAACGTTCTAATGCTGATTTGCTAGAAAATGGAGACACTTTGGCCATCAATAGAACATTAATGATATCTTGTTCCATGATTGAAATATTCATCTGTACGCTCTTCTGGAAAATCCAATCAAGAAATATCCAAACAAAGCTTCAATTTGATTAAATCTGAGAGAAAAAATCCTAAATTATACATGAATACTATGCTCATAGACAAGGCTGGCAAATTGTTTAGAATTTAGAAAGTGGAACTGCCTTGCTACCTTCCCCCTCACTGAAACCCCAAATCACTTCTGCAATCATGATTCAGCTATAATTGTAAACAACCCTTAGCCATTTACTTGACTCAACATGATTATGCAGCCTGCTTTCAAAACGAAAGAAAAATAAATGATGAAAGCAATTTCATCAAACATGAAAAGTAATTGCAAATATGACTAGACATGGTACTTTCTGATGACATTCACTGCACCTGTACTTGCCAAGGAAATATCATTGTCAATGCATACTTGTAAAAAAAAACCAGAATTGCATCAAATGCATAGAGATGATAGGCTCTCAATGAGGCACCATGGTAAATAAACACAAAGATGGCAAGATTTTAAGTTCTTAAACTGCACGTAAACTTTCTTGAAAACTGCATAATATGCACGGCTTAAGTTTACAAAGGGAAAAGAGTCTGCATGAAACCGAGGTGGCATGTGCCAGATGAATAATGCGTGGAGTAAGACAAAAAGAACAAAAAATGGAGAAAAAAAAAAGGCCCCCGGGTAACTAGTGATTGTAGAAATTCTTTGTCAAGTACAGTTTAGCTTTTAGGTACTGAGACTTGTTTTGACTTGTGATCTGCCCATTACAACAAATTAAAAAAATTGCAGAACAACAATATAACAGTTAAATGCAAGGACGTCAAACCTAAAAGCTAAAACATAAAGACATTGAAAATAATTATGAATAACCATCTCTATTCCAACCTATGTCCCAACATCTCCGGCCAAAACTACAACAAACAGAAGCCACTTGAAGAGATACCAGTAAAAATAGCTAAATGGGCAAAGTAATTAAGTACCTCTGTTTTTCTGAACCGTGCACTTCATTTTCCACTCTACTTAAAATTGCAGTTGCCTTCCTAGGTTTTGAAGATTCACCTTGATAAGATACAATAAATAAATAAACACATTAATTAGCAAATGGAAATTCCCAATAATAGAACAACAAATGATATCAAAGAAATGTAAAATTATAGGGGAGGAACATCATAATAGAAAACCTGCTTCTTGAGACTTTGAAACTTGCCCAGTTTTGGCTATCTCAGAAGAAAACGCATCATTGCCATTCTCTGACTTGATAATGTCATCTGAGTGAACCACTAAATCAAATTATCACGGTAAGAAGAAAACTAACACCATTACTGAAACACTGAATATATGCTTTGAGTGAACATGATAAATATATAGAGCACTACAAACTTATTTCTAGAAGTTCAATCAAGCATATTAACCTTTATTCCCCTTTGATCGTCGTTGCTCAAGTGGGGCTCGACGCATGGCATGTTTAACTCCTATTTTCCGTCCTCCAACAGGTGACCCATTTTTCAGCTCAATAGCACGGTTAGCATCTTCTGTAACGGCACTATTATTGGCTCAAAGTTACAACAAGTTTTAAGTGAAATCAAAGCACAAATGAAAATAGAAGAAACACAAGTCTCCAAAAATGTACTAAACAAAGATTTTGCTAAATATTAAGTACGATGCTGGAAAAATGAGTCAAGTAACCATTCATATAAAGCATCGAAACTTGAGAAAGAAGAGAAAAAGAAGCACTATCCTATAATTTGCATTCTGTGGCAACAGATCCTAGAAATGTCCAGAGGAGTTAGCTGTCTCATTTCAGCAATGTATCACGTGGTTTGACCAGATTCGCATGAATTATGAAAGAAAAGAGAGAGAACCCCATCATTCAAGTTGCAACTAACCCAATCAAGGGCAACAACTAGTCTGGGCTTTTATGAGTTAGATTTCTTATATCCATTAGTCAACTTTTTCTCAAATATTTTACAATTAGGTTTGCTTAGCTGAGATAAATTTGGCTGATTTAATCATACTTGCTTTCCAGGACATAAATGAATATATCACCTTACTAATATGAAGCAACCCTCATTTGAAAAGATATAATGTCATCAGTTTCAGAAGTTGTGTGTGTGTGTGTAGGGGGGGGGGGAAGAGAAAGGCATACGCAAGTGGTAACATTGTGATAGAACAAAAAGTTGTATTAGGCACATAAGAAAAACACAATTTTTCATCACGTACAAACAACCTGACAGATATACTGAAAAAGTGAAATGATAGCATGGGGACCCAGAAAAGAAATGCAGGAAACTTACAACTGTACAATCGCAAAGCCTCGGTGTTCGGTAGACCCTGTGAGCATGAAAGGACAAAAGGAACAAGTATAAGTTGTAATTGCTATAACCATAATCAAGGAAAAATAATGTTTAGATCCAACTAGAATCTGCTAGAAGCTTAGAATAAAGCTCCTTTTTGCTTATGAACTTTTTTAGGAAAGGAGAAGAGAATAAATAAAAATTTTGAAACTACGCCTGGTAATAATCAGACTGGATTCAACTCAACTGCCAGAAAAAATATTTGTAATGAAAAAAAGTTGTTTCTTTCATCTTCTCCATTCTCTCTAAAAAACCCAACAAAGCAATAGAAAACAAACATCCATGCATAATATGCAATAATTGGACTGAAACAAACCAAATTAGAGTACTAGACAGTAAACGAAGATAAAAAAAAAAAAAAAAAAAAAGGGCTGTTATTCTTCGATTCAGAAGCTTACCCTTCTGCGTAACCATAAAGCAGCGCCTAATTGGCCCGACATCACTGAATGTTTCTTCAAGCTGAAACGTCAAGTAAAACGCAAAAATAGCCTTGAAACGGTTCCGACAAATAAATGCATATGTAAAAGATGAGTATAGACATAAAGATGAAGAGGAGTGCCTGAGTGTTCGTGAAAGAGTACGGGAGGTTGGAGACGAACACAGAGTTCGGAGAGTTCTTGCTTTCTCCGTCCTCTTGCTTCTTCATCTTCTTCGCCTTCCCCATGGCTGTTCGCGCAGAGTGAAAGGTGAAAGACAACCTAGTTCCTCTCCAATTGCTCTCAAACTAAATGGAGCTGGTTACGAACGAGGATTTTAGGAATTGGGTCGGGCTGATTCGGTGTCGGATTGGATGAGCATGGTGGTCCGAGTTAAATAAGAGGCAAAGCCCTTGGCCTGGATAATGCGATGGAATAAACATATAATACATAGTTGTATGCCGAGTGCCGCCGACATGCCCTAACAATTTATAACCCTAACCGCATCGAAATATTATTCAATTTAACACATCAAATTAAATAGTTATGTCTAGGTAAGTAGCGTTTATTGATTATGAGTTAACAAATAAAATATAATAAATATTTTTTATTAAATTTATTTAATAATTCTTAAAAAATAATTCACATAATTTTTTATTTAGGATTATCTAGATAAATTTATCCTTAATCTTATAGATAAAAAAAAAAAACCTATATGTCCCTAAATATATCAAACAAATTTAACAAATAGTCTATAAAAATCTTTGAATATTTCACAACCTTATTTTGATCATCACATATCTTAATTCAAAAAATATTTTAATTTATCTTGATATAATCTTATCTTACTAATTAAGATAGTTAAAATGGAGAAGCACATTTGGTATTTTATACAATAGTAAAGTTCCATTAAGATTAAGAAAAAAAAATTGGATGATCACAAGATCAATTTTATTGTATGGCTTGAAATACCAAATACGAGTATAATAGAGATAAAGATGTTTTTTGTGGATGTGCAACTATATAATAAATGATATAATTATAAATGAGATTATTCATAGTTTGATCATGTGCGAATAAGACTAATAGATACTCCTAAACATAATATGTTTTATAATAGCCCCATAAAATATATAATCATAGATAAAGAGGTAATTAGCAAGCTATAATCCATGTACTTGACCTGACTTAGTGGGAATATGACTTGATATGTTATTGATGTATATCATTTATTAAAATATTTTGAATGAAAAACTGCCCCAACACTTGAGAACTGTAGATTGAGTTATCCCCTTCGCACTTCTAATATTGATATTGAAAATGTTCCTCTTATTTAGTCGATCTCAAGTTTGAATAAAGGAGAGCAGCTTTAGGTAACCAATAGCCTATATAAAATTCATGGGGTCAAACACCACGAATTCCAACCATTGAATTTCCAAAATGGCTTCAGCCCACTTCTAATAGCGTTTTGCACCTTAAGAGCACCTTCAAGTTCCCTTACCAATACAAATTTTGAGGTTATACATTTTTCAACCAACAAAGCCAAATTATAAGCAGCCCTCAGCTTGTGGGCGCACCCACTATCAACCAAAACCCTCGACATTCTTAATTTTGATGCTTCTAGTGAACCTTTGTTCTTGGTTTCAATTGCCCTTCCAGAGCATGGCAGCTAATTTTAGCGTTTGCTTGTCTAGCTGGTTTTCCAGTTCTGCCTCCCCGATTGAACTCTCCTCTTCACTGTCTTCTTCTGCCATCAAGAGCAAAAATTTGCTCTTAATCTTATGCCCTGGTCTTCCGTTTGGAGTGTATGTGCATCGGCAGCCTCCTGTCTTTGCTGCTGTGCTTGAATTTCGTGTCCAGTCCATTCAGTAAACTCTGTAGTGGCTACTCAATTTTTCCAGCATTAGTTCAGGTTGTTTTGCAGGGTCCGATGTTACAGACATAGTTCCCTTCGCCATCTTCCTACAATGCATTCAGAATTAATGGTTTCCACTGGTATGATCGCTGCGGATCTTGGTTCAGAATTGTCTGAATCCATTTCTTGGCTTGCTATCGAAGAGAGCCTCTCAATGAGCGCCATTTGGTAGAATTAATCTCACTGTAGCAGGAGGCAGAGATCAACTCCCTTGAATTGGAGTAAAATATATATGTGTATATATAGATACATACACATATATAAATAGAGAGAGAGGGGACTCCTTCCCCCAAACACCCCCTTTTTTTCTCATTTTAGCTAGAATGCTGTGAATGTTGCGCATACCAGAATGACAAGTTGGATGATGGTGTTTGTTGTGATAGGAAATTCAAGCTCACAGCCCACGGTTTTGCCCAAGTTTGGGAACCCATTTCATCTGCTAGATCATGGTCACCACTCATCCTGTTTGATGAGGGAAAAATTCTGAATATGATAATTATCTTGATGCCACCGCGAATTATCTAACGGACAAAGGATATGTATCCGGGTCATTCTAGGGAATACCTGGAAGTTCAAATCCAAGCTCATCGAGCGTATCTCGATATCTTTGGTCTCCGTGGTTCCCCCGAAGCCACCCAAGACAATTGTTATCCTGAAATTCTTGAAAATGATGGGCATATCCGCTCCTCTCAAGATCGTGGTTTCTAAATTAAGAGGATCATTATTCTAAAATGCTCAAAGGATAACTTCTTTCCTACTCGTGGAAACAAACTCAGCAACAAATCTCTTCGCAATATCGAGAAGATTCTCTCCGGTAAAAAAAGAGGAAACTCTTATCTTCAGGGGACGACCACTGCTCCTCATAAATAGGAGTGAACCCACACAGATAAAGGGGATCATTATTTTTCTTTTGTTTCTACTAAATACTTCATTTTTGATAATCCTGAGAATTGACTTGAGCATCGGAGTGATCACAGATGATCGAATCCCCGATCTATTTTGCAGGTATTTGGTGAAAAACAATGGTGGTGATTGTCTCGCATCATCACTATTCCTTGTCAACGTATTAGTTAGATCAAAAACTCTTTGTTATGAACCAGTAGAACCCTGTAGCATCCCAACTCTCAAAAGCAAGTACTTGCATCTACAATTAATATAGACTATCCTAAGTCTTTGATAGACCTTACGGTATTTGATAAATCACGATCTGATATACATTCTGCCAACTACATTTATTGCTTCTTTTAACCACTTATTAGTTTATCTCTCTATGCTAGAGAGAGAGAGTTGGGAGAATGTAAGACCATCTCCAATCTAATCCCAAATTTGGAATAAAACTCTCTCCAACCCACCCCCAAATCCTACCCCAAAATTGAGGTTATGAATAATATTACCCCAAATTTGGGGTTGGAGTGTTCCTTAATCCCAAATTTGAGGTAATATGTTTATTCCTATTTTGCTCCATTTTAATTATAACAAAATTTAATTTATTTTGTATCCTACCTTTACATATTTTTAGATTTTTATTTGCTTATTATTAGTATTAATAATATTTAAATAATATTAATAAATTATAATCAATTCATGAATAATAATTAATAAATGCACTAAATTATAGATTACTAAATAATAATTTATTAATAATTATTAAATGCACAAAATTAAAATTTACTAAATAAAATTTACATGTAATCATATTTTTTTAATTTTTTTGTGTTCAATGTAATGGTTTGTTAATTGAGATAGTAAATGTAAAGCTTTTATTTTTTAATATTATTGATAATTATTTTTCGTTAGTTAATTATGTAATTTTTAGATAATAATTTAAGTTGATATATAATAAATAAGTAAATAATTTACATTATAAAAAAACATTTAAAATAAAAAGAAAAAAGAATAAACTATTCTTTTACCCCAAATTTGGAATAAAGGGTCAGAGAGGAAATAGGTCTTGCCCCAGATTTGGGGCAAGTTTTATCCCAAATTTGGGGTAAAATGTTGGAGAGCCCTAATATATGTATATATATATATATATAAATAAATTACTTTCAATTTGAATTGTATTTATTTTTTATGATCTAATTTAATAATATAATGTTTTAAAGGGCATTTAAAACATCTCGTAGCCTAAAATATAAAAAGTAAGTGCAATTCATATTGAAAATAGACAATTTATATATATATATATACATATATTTTGTCTCAAAAGAAGATGGTAAAAGTAATGTAAAATGCTTTCTTTGTATTGAAAAATAAAAAAATATGATAAATGAGAATAATACTCTGTTATTTTTTATATTATATTATATTAACTTTTATACTTTTGTTAATGAATAATTATTATCATCTTATATTTTTTCACAAATTTAACGACAAGTGAGAAGTGAGTTAGTTTGATTA
Organism: Diospyros lotus; assembly: GCF_014633365.1. Lineage (NCBI taxonomy): Eukaryota > Viridiplantae > Streptophyta > Magnoliopsida > Ericales > Ebenaceae > Diospyros > Diospyros lotus. The sequence goes on along the minus strand of NC_068338.1, from coordinate 39,508,759 downwards.
AATGAAGTAAATCGTTAAAGTTGTTTTAATTATTAAAATTGTTATTATTTTTAGATGTAATTATAAAATTTTAAAGTATTTTTCATTTAGTGATGGAAGCAAACTTTTACTTATATTTTCAGTATATTGTGGTGTTTGTTAATATATTTTTTTAAAATTAAATAAATTTTTTTATTTTTTCTAAACGTTTAATTTTTTATATTTTATATTAATATATTATATATTTTTATTAATATAGAAAGGAAATTATTTTCAGCTCCAAATTTATTTTTTATAATCAAGTTATAAATTGTTTTAAACATTCTTTAATAAAGTGTACAAAAATAAAAAATTATTAAGGACAATTAAAATATTTTATAGTCCAAACAAAAAAACTATGATTTAAACCGAAAATATTTAACTTGTTAATATAATATAATAAATGAGTATAATTTTAAGTGTCAAAATTAAAGAAAAAGCATTTGATTCCGAACAGAGAATTTTTTTCTACTGCGTTGCCTTTTCGCAAAGTTCCAAACGCGGCTCTGAAGTCTGAACAGCTCTCCGTCTCTCTCTTCAACGACTCGGAAGAAGCAGAAGAAGAATAAAGAACAATCGGTGTTTGGATTTCTCTCTCGTCTCTGGCGGCCTTGGCGATCAAGAGGTACGATTCGATCGCATATGTTTATCCACGGCAAGTCCATTTGTGCGATGACTGTGCACCATCTAACTAAACCTTCGATTACTTAGAGGCGAATGTAAATCGGGAGGATTTCGTATAACACACGGTGCTTGTGTGCGTGTGTGTTTTATTTATTTATTTTTTAATTCTGGCTTTGATTCCTGTTTTTTCGGCTCTAATTTTGGATATTTGTGACCCGTTCGGTGTCTGATTCTTCTTATTTTTAGGGTTTTGGTATTTAGACCCACTCTCAAGTCTTCCTGCAAACTAGCAGATGAATTCGAGTCAAGTTTGCGTGTTTTTTCTCCAGTATATATCGGTCGTTGTTAATGTTTTATCCTTTCTGGGTTGTTTTAAACGCTTGTGTGCTGTTTTTCGTGTTTGTGAGGATACACACCAAAAGAAGGTATGAGGCGTAATTGCTTGCTGGTAGGAGATAGAAATGTTGTATGAAATTCATCGAATGGCTTTTGTTGATTAGTAGTCTGTTATTTTGACCGTCTTCTTGTTCTTCACTTGGAAAATTTTGTAACAACCTTTTTGTTATATATGCCTAAACTATTTGAGTTCCGGAGAGGTCTGAAGTTTTGAAATCCATCAGATTTAGGAGAGGGATTTCTTTTTGTAGCCCAGTGAAATCTCCTTTCCACAATAAACATTATTTTCTAGGTAATTTTTTCTTTTTTTTTCTTGGTTTAATAATTTGATAAGATTCTGTCACTGGCATTCTTCTGAATTTTGATTCGCTCAGTGATTTGAGCTATGGTTTTGTGTAGTAACAAACTTCCATAACAAAGTTTTCCATGGTGCACTGTAACTGTCAGTTAAGCTAACTTTTAGACAGTGATAGTTCTTTAGTGCTGGGGTTTGATGTTTCAGATAGAGCAAAATTTTATGTTCATAAATTTTTATTTAGTTAGTTATGATCTTTGCATGGTTCTCTACCTATATAATCATCATTGCGAGATCCTTTTTCAATCTCGTTAAATATCATTATAGTTCTCTTTATCTATACAACTGTTCCATGATCAAAATCATTGATGGTTCATGGTTGTCTTCCTTATCTTTGATTTCCACAGTAACAACTCGGTTTTGGAATTTATCTTGGCATAACTTGGTGTAGCTATCAGTCAAAGTTGACAGTTCTGGTGTCTGCTGTTCCATTCGGTGTATATGAGCAAACATGGGGTCCGCTTGTTGTGTAGCTGCTAGAGACAGAACAATAACAAATAGAACAAGTGATGAAATTTTCCAAGGAAATGTAAGGTATTCACCATCATGGAGTTTTCGGTGGGATAACCGAAGGCGAGTAGCAGGGGAAGAGACTCCTGAGAATTGGACTTCCGATGGAGGTGTCCAGAATGACAGAATGGAGATAAAATCTCAATCACTGGTAGGAACTGCTTATGCATCAGAAGAAGGAAGTCCATTAGATAGCTCTAGGACATTGACATGGCAGAAGTCCCAAACTTCTGAAATAAATGGAGAAATTTCGAGGCTTCCTTTATCAGGTAAATCTCTATGTGGAAGTTCATTTGTTTTTCTTTTTTCTTTATTTTCTTCTAGTTTGTTCATAATTTTGAAAATCATTTGTTAAGAATGATGTCAGAAGTGTATTCTTGTGTTTTTATTTTGCAATTGATGTGTGCCAAACATGCCAAATCCTTTGCTATCCTTAGCGCTATCCAAGCATAGTCACTAGGTGTGGAGGTGCAGTTTCCATTGTCTAAATATTTCTTTTTGATCTATGATAATTGTGGTATGTTGTGATGAAGCCTTACACCTTACTAGTCTATTGGAGACTGGAGAATTGTCAACTCTTTTGAGCTAAATTATAAGGATTGTGATGGCTGAAGAAACTAAGTTCGAGTTGTGGAAAGGAGACAAATTAGACTACTTAAACAGCAGAAAGATTGAAGTTTTGTAGGTTTTCTTAAATTTTCTCCAAGGATGTCACACACCTTTTTTGTAGGGACTGTCAAATTTCAGTACTTGTATCAAACTGTACTGTTTTCTAATCTGGGTGCATTTTGATTGATGCTGCAAGCAACAACACCAGTAAATTTGGGATACTCCATGTCTCCAGTCTAATGCATACCTATAATAATGTGCATCTGTGGTTGATACATTTGATGAGCACCCAAAATAAAGTTTCTGACTTCCTAAACATGGTTTTATACTTTCCATATAATCAAAAGTTCAACCTGGTTCCTTTTCCTTGCTTTGTTTGTGCTTTCTTTGTGTACGTGTGCACAATTGAAGAGGTGGGTGGGGTAGTCATTGGAGTTGGATTTTGTCACATAGAATATTTGTAATTACTCGGGAGAAGTTTGATGGCACTGCTAAGAAATACCTCATTTCAAGCTTGGAAGTTCAAGGAAAGTTAACATGGTGGAAATATTTTTTTTTGTCATTTTCCTAGAAGATGTGTTCCTAATTCTGCGAATTGTACTGATTTTCTGTTAGTAAAGCTGGCTTTTGGCTTAATAATAATAATTATTATTATTATTTTGAGCTAACCAAAATGGAAAAAATGATTGATGTAGAATGGTCTCATCATGTGATACACTATTGGTTTTTATAGTTTATTCTAATATTGTTGCTTTCCCCACTAAAACAAGTTCCAAAACCAGCTTCACATATGTTGTTAATCTAAGGCATCAATGTTGACATTATGCTGAAAGAAGAGTTTAGAAGTAATTTCTATGTGTTTGTGTGTGCATGGGTTTATTTATTATGTTGGATGAAAAAAATGTGGAGCTTCATTTCTTCCATGAAAGTTTATTTCTGTTTTTGAGCCAGGTGTGACAACCCTGATGATGCATCCTCACGAGAGTTTGCACTATTCAAGCTGATCTTGTCAAACTATTATGATTTCTCATCTTTTGGATTTTTATGGCACATTTAGGTTATATAGGATGGTTGTTGCTGCCTAGCCTGCCCTCCCAAGGGTCACTAACTTTTTCCTAAATGTAAAGTGTAAACTGCATTATAGTAGTAGATTATTGGCTTTTGGCTTGCAATAAGCTTTGGACTTTCTCTCATGGACAGTTGCATTTTGATAATAATGTTCTGATGTTTGTGCTTTTATGCTCCTAAAGAATCAAAAGTTGCATGATGGCTCCATCACCATTTACGTCATCTGTTGTTTATTGTTGATCTTTTATGCATTCCATTTATAATTGTGTATACTTTTTCTCTTTGTATGTACTGCAATGCAAAATTTATTTCTCTTAGTCAGTCTGGTGCATTCTTGAATTTAAAATAATAAACATTAGTCTTCACTGTAGTTGTTTCTGCCTTCGAAAAACATCTCATCTCTCAAGTAAGGGTGCATGCTATTCCTCCTTGGTTTTCCTTTTCAAGAGGCAGAAGAAAGAGAATTATAAGAACTCTTCCTATTTCTTGTGGATCACTATGAATATTACACCCTCATTAACAGCATTCTGGCTGTTCTACGTGTACACGCGGAGATGTAAAACTGAATGCATGGAATCTTACATGTTCTGGCCAACATTTTGATAAATTTGCTCTTGCATAGGACCTCAATATGGTTCTTTTTGTAGTTTCCTTTCAGTGATCTTTTACTTTTTGCACACTCAACTTAATATTTTGCTTTTAATGTAATATACATCGGCAGCTGTGGTGTTTTATCTTTTATTTTGTTGATGGCCTGTTACGATCTTTGCTTTTTACATCCCTAATTTGATAGTTTTCCTTTCAGTATCCTATTCCAGTTGTTTTCTTATCAGTGGCATGTTTTCAGGTGTGTGATGTATTTGATCATCTTTTGCTTGTGTTTTGCAGATCAATCCAACTCTAGAGACTCTCTTACAGAGGTCTGCACTTACAGCTAGTATTACTTCTTAGTAGTTACGCTGGTTTGCACTCCATAATTTTTTAAACACAAGTCTCCTGTTCTCTATAGTTTCACATTGTCTCTTTTTTCTTTTCCGTTTATATTTAGTTGAAGGAGCCAACAGAAACACCTACAGTGTCAAATCTGTCTGCTGCAAAACTGTCGCCTTTCGAGCATTCAATTTCATCACTGTCTACCTCCCCTTTGTCATCTCAAGGCCAAGTTCTTCCTGCAAGCTCAACTCCAACAAGGCGGCCGCATCATTCCCCAGGACACCAGCTATCACACCAAGTATCTGGTAGGCGGATTCCACGGCATAAGTCACGGAACTTCTCAATTTCTGAAGATACATCTTTTATGGCCCTGGGCTGGAGCAATGAATCAACTAGGGACTCTAATGGTGGCTCGTCTGATTGTTGGTCAATACCTGCCTTCCCCGAGTTCATGCCATCTTTTCATAGGGAAAGGTGGTCAATGGATAGTGAGCAACTGAGCTTCATTGATGAGAAGATAGCCAGATCTAGTAGCCAGTTTTCAGCATCTCCCTCTATCGATATCAAGACCTGTGGGGTTTGCTCAAGGCTGTTGACTGAGAAATCTTCGTGGGGTAGCCAGAAAATAATAGCTACTAATGAGCTGGCTGTTGTTGCTGTTCTAATTTGTGGACATGTTTACCATGCTGAGTGCTTAGAGAATATGACACCTGAATTCAACAAGTATGATCCTGCTTGTCCAGTTTGTACTTTTGGAGAGAAGCAGACACAGAAGTTGTCTGAACGAGCTTTAAGAGCCGAAATGGACTTGAAGGCCAGAAACAAAAGATCAAGAAACCGAATTGTGTATAGCGATCTTGATGGTGGTTGTATTGTGTCAGATGGCCAGAAAAGTGATGGGTTTGAGGTGAAAGGTCTCAAGAATATCTCAAGCTCCAGCATGAAAAATTCCTTGGTGAAGCCCCTGTTAAGGCGGCACTTTTCCTTTGGGTCAAAAGGAGCTAAACTTTTGTCAGAGAATCACTCTAAGCGAAAGAAGGGATTCTTCTGGTCAAAGTCTGTGAAGTATTAAGCTGGCTTCTGGCGCTCAATAGGTGAGAATATGTCTCTTTCATATCCATTTAGTAGGACACATGCTCGATAAAAACTCACATCAGTAGTTTCATCAAAAAACATAGCAAATGTATGTGTACTTTACAAGTATCAAATGATATTCCACATAAAAGCACTTCTCAAAAATTTGATTATGTGGAAATCCAATTGACAAGAGTCCTAGAAAGAATTATGGGGCATTTGTTTTGGCTTTCTATTAACAAAGGGAGATGGAGTAAATGATTTTCTCTATATTCTATCTCAAATTAATACATGGATTCCCCCTTTGGTTTTATAGAGAAAGAGAACAACATAAAAGAAAAGGATAAAAAAGGAAAGAAGAATATGCCTAACATATACTCTATCAGTAAAATATTTTTACACTCCCTCTTAAGTTGGCTTGAAGATATCTTCCATGGCAAGCTTGCTTACTAATTTTTCAAATTGATTTTTGTGTAACCCCTTTGTAAGAATGTCGGCAACTTGATTAACTGTTGGAATGTGGGGCATACAAATTACCCCATTATCAAATTTCTCCTTAATAAAGTGCTTATCTACCTTTGCATACTTTGTCTTGTTATGGAGTATTGGATTATGGGTAATGGAAATTGCAGCTTTATTATCACAGTAAACCTTATCTGGTAAGGGAGCGGAGACCCTTAAGTCCTCTAGAAGTCTCTTTATCCACTTGACCTCACAAATCTCGTGGGCAACTGAACGAAATTCAATTTCAACACTACTTTTGGCCACCACATTTTGTTTCTTGCTCCTCCAAGTGACAAGATTACCTTTCACAAAGGTGCAATATCCTGATGTAGATTTTCGATCAATAACATTGTCTGCCTAGTCTGCGTCTGAAGAACAAACTTTTTCTAGGAGTTTCCTTTAGGTACCTTAGAATTCTGTACACAACTTCAAAATGATGTGAACCTAGTGAATGCATAAATTGACTTAGTACACTTACTGCAAATGCTATATCAGGTCGAGTGTGGGACAGATAGATGAGTTTGCCCACAAGCCTTTGATATTTCTCCCTTTCTATCACATCTTTGGCTTCGACAAGTTGTAGCTTCAAATTATGTTCGATGGGAGTTTCAACTATCTTACACCTGAGCATTCTTGTTTCTGTTAAAAGATTGTCTCGAGTATAGGATAAGAAGACCTAGAAAGATTAATGAAGGCAGTAAGTGAAAGCAGTGCTCTTGAGGACCTTTGAAGAATTAAATAAAAGTTGTAACTCAAAACTGTAATTATTAAAAGTTATGGGGTGAAACTATAAATATTTTATATATTCATTTTGATATCCACCCACTATTATAAATAGAGGACAAAGGGTAGCAAGAGAGGCAGAGTTCTCTGTTTTTTATTTGTAAGACTATTGATCAGTTGTAATCCTCTTGTGCACTGAGTGTTGTGGGAAGAAGAGATCAAGATTGTGAGAACAGTAATTCTTGGAGCGATTTGGTGGAAATCTCTTTTGATTATTTTCATTGTACTTGGGAGCGTTGTAACAGGAGGGAGTAAGGGACGGTTGTACTGCTGTAAACACTATTGGTTTCTAGTGGATTTGAAGGCCTTAGGCAACTGGATGTAGAGCCAACTTTGTTGGCTTGAACCAGTATAATTTTGGTGTGTTTGTTCTTTAATTTCTTTACTTTTCACTGTCGTTTTCGTTCTGTTTATCGCTGTAAGTCATCTGCATTCAATTGTCATTTACAGCGCTGCATATTCCATCATTCTAGGGTGTAAGGGAGAGTTAATTGGGCAAGAATTGATCCAATAGTGTCCATAAAATTCACAAATTGGTATCAGAGCCAGGTCTCTCATCAAGAACCATCAAGAACTTAGAATTTCATCACATACCCGCAGGAATGTCTTCTATAGCCTCTGCTGCATGGTATGATGTTGAGAAATTTGATGGCCAAAATGATTTTGGCCTATGAAAGATGAAGATGAGAGCTCTTTTGGGAAATCTTGGACTTAAATGGAAGATCCCTTAGGTTAAAGGGGTGAAGTGCTGGTGAACACCTATTTGAGAATTAAGGAAGGTGCTGGAAATGGGGAAAAGTCTAGGAAAAAGGCTAGAAAAGAACCATTGGTTAAAGCAGCACATGAAGGCTTAATTTGGATCAAATAGGTATCACGAACAGCTACTTATCCATAAGGGAACTAAGGGAAAAGTGATCTTATAGTGTAGCCAAGGGATAATAGGCTAGAGGGAAAGGTAAGCAAGGATTGGTTGCTTAGAAGGTCTCTCTAGGTGTGATTATAAATCCCCTAGGTAAGATATAAGATTGTGATAGTCCAAGGGGTAAATTAAGTGCATGGGGTAGCTGTGTCAATTTCAATGGTATGCCTAGGAAAAGTAAGGCAACTTCATTGATAGTTATCCAATGGGAATCTCAAGGTGTAGCTGAGGTGGTAGTTTAGTGTTTGAGATTGTTGGAAGGAGGAGAAGCTGGAAAGATAAGGCATAGAGGTTGGAATAGGAATAGGACAGCTCATGGCAGCCTAGTAGTACCCAAATCTTAAGCATACCTTTATTAAGCAATAAATAGAGGAGAGTTAAGAAAAGAGGTCGAGCAATCCTTTTAAGTTTGAAACAAACATTAGAAGAAGAACAATGGTAAAGCCTAAAGACCGGTTTTGGGAGCTAGGAGGAAGTCTAGCAATGTTAAGTTCAATTCTGGGAGAGGTTCACTGGAGTTGAAATGCTGTGTGAAAGGTTGGAACCTTTGGGATTAAGGAATAACATCATGTATGGATTTAGTTTATGGTGGAGTGTGCCTAGCTGGAAATTATGCATTTAGGGTGTATGTGTTGCATTTTGTATGTAGCAGGAACCCTAAAATATAGTCTAAGTAGGAGGAGTTGAAACAGCCAATGGGCAGTCCATTTGGCTTAGTCTTTAGTCCCACCATGGAGTATATCAATCATATTGATGTTAGGAAAATTTATTCATTAGGAAATCCCTTGAGGAGGATAATATCTAATGAGAGTTGCGGGTTTAGTTATTGTAGCTGAAATTTATCCAAAGGTGGTCCATTGTTGAAATTTACAGCATTGATTTGATATCCTTACTGTTTGTTGTGTGTTTTTGAGTGATCAGGTGCAGCATGAAGAACCTATGAGATCAGGTCAAGTTCATCTATTGGAAGGTTAAGGCTTGGATGGATGAGGATGGATGAAGATTGGACTATACTCAAGACAATGGTGGAGAATTGTTAAAAGGTTGTCTCGAGTATAAGATAAGAAGATCTAGAAAGATTAGTGAAGGCATTAAGTGAAAGTAGTGCTCTTGAGAACCTTTGAAGAATTAAATAGAAGTTGTAACCCAAAACTGTAATTAGTAAAAGTTATGGGGTGAAACTGTAAATATTTCATATCTTCATTGGGATATCCACCCACTATTATAAATAGAGGGCAAGGGGTAGCAAGAGAGGTAGAGTTCTCAATTTTCTGTTTGTAAGACTACTGATAAGTTGTAATCCTCTTGTGCGCTGAGTATTGTGGGAAAAAGAGATCAAGATTGTGAGAACAGTGATTCTTGGAGCAATTTGGTGGAAATCTCTTTTGGTTCAAACTCATGTGCTACTTTCCTCTTGAGTTCTTCAATCTCTCCCCTGTCATCACCAGTCATTCTTAGATCATCCACATGCCTTCTTACTGTCACCAGAGTGCTTGAAGAACATTGTGTGGTCCACTTGGCTTTGATTATAACCATAGCTTTTTATCGCCTTTCCAAACCTTTCAAACCAAGTTCTTGGAGACTATTTCAGACCATACAAGGACTTTTTTAGACTGCATACCTTATTGGTACTGAGGCTCTTCTCAAATCTAGGTGGGAGGTCCATATACACTTCTTCCTCCAAATTGCCATTTAGGAAGACATTCTTTACATCGAGTTGGTGTAGAGGTCAATCTTAGGCCACCGCAAGAGAGAGGAGGACTCGAATAGAGTTTATCTTTGCTACTGGAGCAAAGGTCTCTTGATAGTCGATGCCATATGTTTGGGTGAATCCCTTGGCAACAAGTCTTACCTTCTACCTCTCCATCCGCCTTATATTTTACAGTGAAGACCCATTTACAACCTACAGTTGTTTTGCCTCTTAATAACTCCACAATCTCCCAATTCTCGTTCTTTTTAAGAGCATTCATCTCCTCCTTCATTGCTAGCTTTCAATCTAGATCACTTAAACCATCCTGAATTGTTCTTGGTACATGCAAGTTAGAAATATTTGAAAGAAATGCCTTGTGGCTATTGGATAGTTTTTGATAGGATAGGTATTTGCAATAGGATGTTTAGTACAAGATCTTACTCCTTTTCTAATGGCAATGGGGGCATCAAGATCAGACAAATCAAATGAGGAAGAATTTAAAAGAGTAAGTTTAGAATTATCCTGAGTAGAAGCAAGACTATCATTCGAAGATGACAACTGTTTAGTTACTGGAGAAATATTCGGATCAATAGCATTTCTCTAAGGTTTTTTTTTTGATATAAAATTGAAGCTCAGGTTTTGGATTGCTTTGATCCGTTTGTAATAATTCTCCCCCTAGTTTCGACTCCATTATGATTGGCACCTGTGAACTAGACGTATCATGTTCTTTATTATTTTGAGCACCAATTTCTTTGGATTGTTTATCAGAGTGGAGTGGAGTGTCTATCATATCAAATATATTTGGAAGAGGTTCATAAATTTTCAAAAAATTATCTTTTTCTATATTATTATAAATTTTTAAAAACTTATCTTCTTCTACATTATTTTTATTCTCCCCTTGAAGATGATTTTTTGGTAAAATAGGATTGATTCTCCATGAAAAACACATTCATGCATGTGAGTTTTCTTTGTTAAAGGATTGAAGCACTTGTACCCTTTTTTCTAGGAGCATAACCAACAAAAACACATTTTTCAGTCGTTGGATCCAATTTAGATCAAAAGATTTGTGGAATGTAAACAAACCAAGTGCATCAAAATTTTTTTAAAGGTAGCTCAAAGTATAACCAACACATAGGAAAAGTCTTTTTTAGGAAATTTAAAGATGTCTCAAAGTTTAAGACCCGAGTAGGCATTCTATTGATTAGATAACAAGTAGTTAAAACAGCATATCCCCATAGGTATTTTTGGTATATTCATAGAAAACATAATAGCCCTAGTTACCTCAAGTAAATGTCTATTTTTTCGTTCAGCTATGCCATTCTACTAAGTAGTTTCACAACATGTTGATTGATGGAAAATACCTTTCTCTTTCAAAAAAATCCTCTAAACATTCATTGAAGTACTTTGTTCCATTATCAGACCGAAGAATACAAATTTTTGTTTGAAATTGGACTTCGATCATGTAAAAGAAATATTTGAAAACTCTTAGTCACTTAGGATTTCTTGGTAAGCAAGTAAACCCAACGTAGTCTAGTATGATCTGTCACGGTACTATTACATAAATAAGGAAAGGATATAGGATATTATAGTAATATGAATTAGGTTGGCAGTTACAACACATGGGCCTAACTCAAATGTAACCCAAATATTGGGGCCAAGGTCTGGGACCTATATAACTAACCTTTGCGGCCAGAGGAGACATCTTTGGGAAATACAATCGATTCAAATTCCCTCTCAACTTCTCAATCTCTCTCTTCCTTTCTTTATTTCTCTCCCTCTATTCTTCTTTCCTTCCTTTTAAATTCACCAGTTCCCGTGCAATCCTTACTGAATTGCGAGAGAACTATCCCTTGTCGGAATCGCATTCTGACAATTTGGTATCAGAGCTTCATCTTGGGCGATTGGAGTCGAAGATGGCAGACGAAACTCGAATGAAGCAGATGGAATCACAGCTCCATCAGGTATCGACAACGATGGGGGAGATACAGAATCGGATGGAGGCATTAGAGAATTCTGTGGATCGGAGAATTGAAGGAGCGGTACAGGTGTGGCGAGAAGAAAACAGGTGGCAAGCGGCGAGGTTGGAGGAGCAGATGAGAGAGCAGGGTCAGGCCCTTAAAGATCAGATGCAACAATTTGTTTTGATGCTCACTCGCCAAACTCAAGTAAGAATTTCACCGGAGTTTCCTCCGAGGGATAGATCGAAGCCAATTTTACATGGCCACGGGGGCAATTTCCGATCGGAAGGATTGACAGAATTGGAGATTGAACCATCGATCATGGAGGAGAATGTGGGAGTTAGGAGGCAAGGCTATGGAACTGGATCACACCAGATCGGCTTCCCTATGCCTAAGATGGAGATATCTCTCTTTGATGGCCAGAACCCAAGGTGGTGGGCGAGACATTATGCCAGGGTGTTTAGCCTACACAATGTGGCTGAAGCACAGAGGGTGACACTAGCGGTTGCATATCTCAATGACGAAGGAGATGCATGGTATCAAGGCTAGAGTAGGGTGAAGGAAGAGTGCTCTTGGGAAGAATTCGTGGAAGGACTTTGTGAACGATTTGGAGAGAAAGGAATGTTGGATGTGGTGGAAGAGTTCAACAAATTGAAACAAGGAGGATCGGTGCAAGCCTATCAACAGAGGTTTGAAAAGTTGAAGGCCCTTATGTTACTATCGAATCCTACATTGACGGAGGGCTACTTTGTGTCGAGTTTCATTAGCGGCTTGAACGAAGAAGTCCATCCCACAGTCAAGATGTTCCAACCCAATATTGTCCAACAAGTAGTTGAATGCGCTAAACTGTAAGAGTTAACAGTGGAGGCCCTAGTCAAGAAGTAGAAGAGTGTAACTAGAGGATGGCAGGCGACGCCGTAGTCTGGCAGTAGGGGATTAGCGACCCTACCAACGCCTTCCCAACTGTCTCAAGGACAATTGGGCAAGTAGAGACAATTAGTAGGCCTTTGTTTCAGGTGTGGAGATAAATACACATCTGGCCATCAATGTAGAAGACAGTTGATGCTATTGGAAGGGGCAGAAGAAGTGGGGGAAGTGGTAGAAGAGGACGGTAACATTGTGGAAGAAGATGGTGATGAGGAGAAGGTAGAAATCTCCCTACATGCACTAAGGGGAGTTGTGACCAATAAAATTATCAAAGTGGAGGGAAAAGCAAGAGATAGCCGCTTGATGATTCTAATTGATAGTGGGAGCATTCACAACTTCCTGGGTGAGGGGATAGCAAGAACACTGAAGTGCAGCCTCACGGGGACTCAACCCCTGTCTATAACCGTAGCTAACGGTCAAAAGGTCTTGTGCAAATCTTCTTGTGTGGGGTTCTATTAGCAGATGCAGGAGGAAGACTTTGAGGCTGACCTACGCTTACTAAAGTTGGGGGGATGTGATATGGTCTTAGGAGTGGATTGGATGAGGGAAGTAAGCTCCATTTGTTTTGACTTTAACAAGATGGAGGTCACATTCGAGAAAGGGGGAAGGAGGATGACCCTGACAGGCAGTATGGAGACAGGAGCGTGTAAGATGATTTTTGGTAAAAGAGTACAAAAGTTATTCAAGAGTAAGTGGACACAAGTAGCCCAACTATTCTTAGTACAGGCCATGGACAAGAGGGAGGACACGGATAATGAAGAGCATTTCTAGCTGAACTCAGTGGAGGCTACGCAAGCTCCTTAGGAGGTAACTCAATTAGATTTTCTCAATTTACTCTTAGATGAATTTGAGGATTTGTTTGAGGAACTTAAGTCTCTGCCAGCCCCAAGACCAATAGACCATACTATTAATCTTAAACCCAATGCTAAGGCCATTAACATCCATTCATATAGATATCCCCCAAAATCAAAGACATGCTAAATACTTCTATTATACAACCAAGTACCAGCCCCTATGCCTTTCTCTTGCTATTGGTAAAGAAGAAAGACGAAAGTTGGCAATTTTGTATTAATTACCGCCAACTCAATTCACAAACCATAAAGAACAAATTTCCTATACCCATTATTGAAGACCTATTAGATGAATTGCATGGAGCCAAAATTTTCTCTAAACTTAATCTTAGGTCGGGATATCATCAAATCAGAATGCATCCCAAAGATATCCACAAAACGGCCTTTAGAACTCACCAATGACATTATGAATTTTTGGTCATGCCATTTGGCTTAACTAATGCTCTGGCCACGTTCCAATCCCTTATGAACCAAATATTCGAACCCTACCTTCGCTAATTTATCTTGGTATTCTTTGATGACATTTTGGTATACAACCCTTCCTTTGCCAAACACCTAAAGCACTTAAGGACTACTCTACAAATCCTCCGATTCAATAAGTTGTATATTAAGAAGTTGAAGTGTGCATTTGCACAATCCCAAGTGGAGTATCTCGACCATATCATTTCAAGAGAAGGGGTTAGCATAGACCCCCAAAAGGTGGCAGTAATGACAGCATGGCCCAGACCTACCAATGTGAAAGCCCTACAGGGATTCTTGGACCTCATAGGGTACTATCGCTGATTTGTCAAGGATTATGGCACTTTTAAGTAGACTGTTGACAAAGTTACTAAAAAAAAAGGGATTTCATTGGAATGAGAAGGCTGAGGAAGCTTTCAGGAGATTGAAAACTGCCATGAGTACGATGCCTACACTCAGTTTACCCGATTTCAATCAGCCTTTCATACTGGAGACTGATGTTAGTGATGGAGGAGTGGGAGCAGTATTGGTGCAAGGAGGGAGACCGTTGGCTTTTATCAGCCAAGCATTAGCCCCTAAACACTTGGGCCTAAGTGTATATGATAAAGAGCTCCTGGTTGTTCTAATCGCAGTAGAGAAATGGTGTCACTACCTTGAAGGAGGCAGGTTTATTATAAAAATAGACCATGAGAGATTTAAGTTTTTACTATAACAAAAATTGCATACTCACTTTCAGTGGAAGGGCATGTCGAAATTAATGGGCCTTGACTATAGTATTCAGTATAGGAAGGGCCAGGAGAACAAAGCAGCCGATGCTCTGTCTCGTTGTGTGGAAGGAGCATCTGCTGCCATCATTGCAATCACCCTAGATTGGCTCCGGGAAGTGACATCCAGTTACACCAAGGGAGAGTGGATCAAAGAGTTGTTGGAACAAATGATTTTGGCACCAGATAACAAGCTAGGTTTTGTGTTAAAGAATGGCTACTGAGCATAGTTATCAAAGGCGCGCCTAGGCGCGCGCCTAGGCGCGAGGCGCCTTAAGGCGCCAGTTTGGCGCCTCGCCTTGGCCAAGGCGAGGTGGTTTTGGCGAGGCCCTCGCCTTGCGCGCCTAGGCGCTGGGGCGTGAGGCGCGCCTAGGCGTGCCTCATGAAACTGAGGTTTTCTACTTAAATCTTGCAGCCCAATCGCGCTTGCCTCTCCTCCCGACTGCATCCAGTCGCGCTTGCCTCTCCTCTCCAGCTCGCTGCTCGCTCCTCACTCCTCCCGACTATAGCATCTACCGTGCTTGCCTCTCCTCCCAACTCGCTGCTCGCTGGCCCTCGCTGCTCGCTCGCCCTCGCCCGATCTTCCATTCTTCCTCTCTAGCCCTAGCCACGCGGCCGCGCCTGCCTCCTCTCTTCCTCTTCTCTCCAGCTCGCCCTCGCCCGATCTTCTTCTTCCTCTCCTCTCCAGCTGCGACCCCCTCCTCTCTTTCTCTCCAGCCCCAGCCCGATCCTTCTCTTCCTCTCTGCCGCGCCTGCCTCCTCTCTTCCTCTCCTCTCCAGCTCGCTGCTTGCTCAATCTTCCTCTCCAGTCTCCAGCCGCACCCTTTCTTCTATTCTCCTCTACTGAGTCTGCCCACGCCACGGTCTTCTCCTCTCTTCCTCGCCTCTTCTCATCTGCTCTTGAGCTCTTCAAGTTGAAGCTGCTAAGGGCCTAAAGCTGCCGCCGCCGCTGCCCACATCTTCTCCTATATTCATAATTTCATATTGTAAGTTCTTTAGTTGTATTTTATTTGTTTATTTCTTGCATTTTTGCTTAATTTATTTTGCTGGCAGCTGGTTGCTGAAATTTGCTTTTAAGTCTTTATAATTTATTTCTATAATTAGGAGAATTTTGATGAAATTGGAACTGTGTTGCAACAGCCCAATAAATGTCGTCAACCACTTTCAAAACGGACCCGGCATGGAATTATTTTGAAGCTGATCCTAATGATAGAAATACCACCACATGTAAATTTTGTCGTAAAGTAACAAAAGGTGGTATATTTCGGGCGAAACAACATCTTGTGGGCGGTTTTAAGAATACTAAAGCTTGTCCAAAATGTCTTCCATCAGTAAAAGAAGAGATTGGAGAGTACATGCAAAAGAAGAAAAATAACAGGGATGAGCTAAATATAGCATCGTTGATGATCTCCTTGATGTTGATTGATTAAAAAACTTTTTTATATTGATTGTGGACTTGTAATGTTTATGTGTTTGTTTAGAACTTTGCATTATAATTGGTACTTGGTAAAGTTTAAGACTTTAAGTTTGAACTTTGATGATGTTTCTAGTTTAGAATTTGTATGATGAATGAATTAACTTTGATGTTGTTAGTTTATAGAATTTGAAGATAATGAATCATGAATGATATGAATGTGTTATTATTGATAATTTGATAGTTGTTTATGATTTTACAAGATTTTGAGTTTTTTTCCTAAAAGGTGCGCCTCGCTTCGCAAAGGCGCGCCTCGCCTCGTGCGCCTCGCGCCTCAGGCTCCAGGACTTTTTGCGCCTCGCTGCGCCTCGCACCTTTCAGAACTATGCTACTGAGGTACAAGGATAGAATAATGATTGGTGAGGATCAAGCTCTACGACAAAAGATCCTAGAAGCATTACATGATTCCCTTGTGGGGTGTTATTCGGGAATACAGAACACCTACAACAAGGTTAAACAACTATTCTTCTGGCCAGGATTGCTGTGGCACTTGCAATAGGTGCAAACATGAGAACATACAGCCTCCCGGGTTGCTGCAACCACTTCCCATTCACGATCAAGCATGGACCCACATCAGCATAGACTTCGTAGAAGGCCTCCCCAAGTCAGAAGGTAAGGACTGTGTGCTAGTGGTGGTGGATCGTATGTCCAAATATGCCCACTTCTTTGGCTTAGCACATCCCTTCACTACACAAGAGGTGACACGAGTTTTCTTGGATCAGGTGGGCAAATTGCATGGGCTACCTCAAGTGATTGTTTCGGACAGAGACAAAATCTTCACCAGCCTCCTCTGGAAAGAACTGATGAAGTCCCTAGGAACACAGCTGCACATGTCATCCTCGTACCACCCGGAGACGAATGGTCAAACTGAACGGACCAATCAATGCCTTGAAACATACCTACGATGTGTGAGTTTAATGCATTCTAGGGGGTGGCACAAATGGCTCTCCCTGTAATACCACTTCACACTCCTCCTTGAAGATGACATTGTTTGAAGCCCTATACGGCTATAAACCACCTATCTTACCACTGAGAGGAAGCCACAGTCAAGTAGCCACAGTGGACGATTGCTTAACTCAGAGGCAGCAAATGTCGCAGACCTTAAGGGAGGAACTAGCCATGCCCAAAATAAAATGAAACAATATGCGGAGTGAAAGAGAAGTGAACGGGTATTCACAGTGGGAGACGTGGTATATCTGAAACTGAGGCAAGCCTCATTGAAGACTTTGGCTCCTAAGGCAGTTACCAAGTTGAGTCCTAAATTTTACGGGACTTATGAAGTAGTAGGCAAGGTCGGACAGGTGGTGTACAAACTCCAACTGCCAAAAGGGTCTCACATACATCATGTGTTTCATGTGTCACTCCTCAAATCCTCCCCGAGCACCAATCCTGTTAGTTCTGCATTACCCACTGCAATACAACCGGCACACCAAGAAGTTGAACCAATAGCTATAGTCGATAGGAGAATCATCTATCGACAACAGGCACCTATCATAGAGGTGTTGGTCTGCTGGTCCAATTTACACTCGGAAAACAACACATGGAAATACCTCCCTGACCTTTTGAAATAGTTTCCCAAGGTAGCCGGTTTTCTATGACTTACTTGAGGACAACTAATGTCTCTAGCAGGGGGGAATTGTCACGAGACTATTATGTAAATAAGGGAAGGATATAGGATACTATAGTAATATGAATTAGGTTGGCAGTTACAACACATGGGCCTAATTCAAATGTAACCCAAATATTGGCGCCAAGGTCTGGGACCTATATAACCAACCTTCGCAGCCAAATGAGCCATCTTTGGGAAATACGATTGATTCAAATTCCCTCTCAACTTCTCAATCTCTTTCTTCCCTTCTCTGTTTCTCTCCCTCTATTCTTCTTTCCTTCCTTCCAAATTCACCAGTTCTCGCGCAATCCTTACTGAATTGCGAGAGAACTATCCCTTGTCGGAATTGCATTTTGACATGATCATCGATAAAAATTACAAACCATCTTTTGTCAGATAAAGTGGTTACCTTTGAGGGTTCTCAAACATCACTATGAATCAAATAAAATGGTTTTGAAGAACTGTAAGGTTTGGAAACAAATTTAATACGATGATCTTTAGACAAATGATAGCTTTCACATTGAAACTTAGAACAATCCATTCCTTTAAACAATTTAGGAAATAAGTGTCTTAAATAAGGAAAACTAGGATGGCCTAGCTTGAGGTGCCATTGTATTATTGGATCATAAACAGAGATTGAACTATTACCACTTAATCCGTGAGCTTTTTTATTACCAAAGAAATCTCCATTAAAGTAGTAAAATCCGTTTATCTCTCTAGCACTGCTAATTGTCTTCCTCGAGTTTTGGTCCTGAAATAGGTAATAAGAATAAAAAAAGGTAATGTTGCAGTTAAAATCTTTTGAGAGTTTACTGACAGACAAAAGATTACAAGTAAGTTTAGGAACATGAAGTATTGATTGAAGATCAATACTTTCAGAGATTTTAATGAAGCCTTTGCCAACAATAGAAGAAAAACTGTCGTTTGTTATCCTTATTTTTTCACTACTTGAACAAGGAGTATATGAATCAAAAAGATTGGACAAGCTGGTCATGTGATCAGATGCCCCTGAATCAATCAATGATCTATGGAGCAGATTTTAAGGAACTTGACAGGGCTAAAGGAATTCTACCTGAATGTGCCAAAGAAACATTAGGTGTACCTGGTAACGAATTGGACAATAACAATATCAAGAGTTGATTGAACTGTTCTTTGTTGAAGGAACCGGATGTGGAGGGAATGTCTGACATGGTGGCGATAGGGATCGATGATCTGCTGACTAGTGTGTGACTGCACATTGCAGATCCAGTCATCCTTTGCCTTTTAATCTGAATTGGCTGGGTTCGCTGATCTATCTGACGAATCTAGTGGTTGGATCTGGCGTAATGAGTCCACTTTAGTTGACCAAATCTGAAGTGGGTCGTAGCTGGGTGGGTTGGATTTGAACTAGATTTGGCAAAGATTTGGGTTTGCTAAAACTGTGGCTAGCAACAATGGAGAAATCCAATCAACGGCGGTGGCTAAACGATGGCTCAAACGGCCGGCAGACTGAGACGATGACAGTCAATGGGAAGGCCGACAGTCGCGGTCGCGGTTCGACCAACAAACAGAGGGCTTCAATGGCGAATAAGCCCTAGTGATCTAGGGTTTCGACTAGGGTTGGGTGGTAGCTGCTGGAGTTGGACGACAGCCAAACCTAAGCGATAACGGTGGTCGATCTGGACGGTGCCAGCTGATTGTGAGGTAGCAGTCCCTGGATTTGAGGAACGATGGCCGATAGAGAGGCAGTGGTGGCCAACAGATCTGGACAGCAGAGGCCGATGTAAGGCGGCGATGGCCGGATCTGGACGAAAAATGGTTGGATCTGGAGTGATGGTGACATGGTTGGAGCGGTGGCGACGACCGAGGTTGGATCTTGGTCGACGGTGATCGGTTCTTGGGGTATGGCAGAGGGATGAAAGGCGCCTAGGATTTTGTTGGGAACAATTGTGATTAATGGGCTGCTCAGGGTTTCATAGTCAACGGTTGTGATTTAATCCCTAAAACTTTGCTCTAATACCTTATTAACAAAGGGAGATGGAGAAAATGATTTTCTCTATATTTTATCTCAAATTGATACGTGGATTCCCCCTTTGGTTTTATAGCGGAAGAGAACAACATAAAAGAAAAGGATAAAAAAGGAAAGAAGAATATGCCCCCGAACATATACTCTATCAGTAAAATATTTCTACACTTTCAGGAACTGTTTTCTGTTATCAGAATGCGGGAAAACAAATACTAGGAAGGGAAACTTAACAAACTTTGCAAGAAATGTTTTTGGAAAGTTTTGTAACTATCGAATTTTAGGGAACAGTTTAAATTGTTTCTTAATTCTTGAAAGCTATAATGGAAACAGAAAATTGTATGAAGATCTTTGTCTTTGCTTTGAAAGAATACAAAAGTAGAATGAAAAATAAGACTTAAAGTGATACCAAACAAACCCAAATTTTGGGAGATCTGCATTGTATTGAGATTACTATAAATATAATTGAGAAATCCAACCACATGAAATTTCAAGTTGTTTGGACCTTAATCAACTTGCTATTTGTATTGATTGTGATTAGGGTCCAGATAAATTCACTGGTGATAGTTCTCATGATGATATTGTGTTGGATGTTCAACTAACTCAAGACTGTAATAATGGTTTAAGAACTTTTCTGTTTGGGTGATCCAAGTAGTTTAAGAATTTTTAAGCTTATATTTTTGTGGAATGACTACTTGTTTTAAATTGGGCTTTGTCCAAGCACATTCTCCTTGCACTTTCTTTATGATCTTAGATATTTATCATCTTTTTTTGTTAAATTAGTTGTTTCGGGATGGTGAATTTATGTAACTGACTCCACTTAGTGGGATTAAGGCTTGATATCTTCTTGTTGGGTGAACTTCACCTCGACTTTCTGACCTTGCTTGTAATGGAGCTCAGCCAGGTAGAGTTTCAAAAGCAGGCACATATGATCTGATTTTGATATTAGTGACTGTTACAACCAATGTCAATAGCGTCAGCTCAGAGATTCCTTTTGTTGTCCTTCTGAACTGGCTAAAGACTGTTGAAACATGATAGAAATTTTCTCAGACCCAAACAGTGTCAATCCCTGCAATTTTCTCTCCCCTACACAACAATTATTTGGACAACAGCAGCAAAGAAGTAAACCCAGTTACAATTTCAACACAAGCTGCGACTACTCTTCCAACTCAACCAAGTCTGATTCCATTCTTGTTGATGAGAGAGACTGTAGGCTGAAATTGGTGTTTTTTCTTCCAGCACAAGACTGATACGTGTATTCAAGCTAAATTTAAAACTTAGCCTACCTTTCAGTGGCTCTGGAAAAGCACAACAGTGGGGAGGTATGTTTCTGATATCCTTCTAGATGCCAATGTGAGAAAGGTGTCATATTCAAGCAAAATGTCTTCTGTACCAGTACCACTGCCCTTTAATAGAGTGCTGGGTGTAACTGACACAGGATATGTCTCTGTCATTTTTTTAAGCCCTTTGAAGCTAGGTGCCAATGCAAGAAATTCAGATCTCTAAGGAGAAATTCACTATTACAGAGATGCGTACTGAAAATCCTAGGATACCTAGGGAAAAAAAAATCTTGCATATAATATATACAATGTGTATATGGCAGTAAATTTGCACATAGCTTTTGCCTTTTGACAAATTTTAAGCCGGCTAGTACATATTCATATTTGCGCTTATTTTAGCGTCCATTCATATGCTGATTGTTTTTTCAGTAGAGTTTAGACTGGTTGATGAATAAGTGTGCTAATACTCATACGGCAACCTTCTAATTGTTCAATGATTAGTACTGATCGTGTTTTAACTTTTATGTTGGCATTTGCTTTATATTTTCTTCCACCCCTTGGTGCCTTGAAGGGTTATGGCAAACTGTTGCTGCGAACAACATTGTGATCATTCTTTTAGGTTGACTTTCTGCATGATATGGATACATTTTGCTCAACATCCTGTGAATTAGGCTAAGTAGTTTTATGCATGCAGGTTATAGGATCGATCCTCTGCTCGATGATGTTGACCATTTAGACAAAGGAAGCAGGTCAACCGCTCGGGTGGGTGTTGCCAACAACAACCTTCTGCACTTGTACTCTGTAATTTCCAGCAGGAATAGATTTGTTTCTGAAGTTACACTGTAAAGAAGGAAAATTACATAAAAATTAACTAATAAATAGGAAGATGGGGAGGGGGATAGTTTATGGAAAATACATATTAATTGGTTCTTTCGCATGGATTAGTCCATGAAATGAGCCCGAAGATATCTGTATGACTTAGAATTCTTGATTCTACAAACAAGGCGGCAGCTTTGCCCACTCTTTTTGAGTGCCTTTGTATTGTGGGCATCTGGACGCTACGCAATTACAGTCTTTAAGTAATATTACAACTATAATGGAGTTAGCAATTGATTTGAGCTTGCAGCATCTTTCTTCTCTGGGTGCTTTTGTTAGATTCGAACTTGACTGGATGCTTGCTCCAAAGTCGGGAAAATGATATGCTTGCAATATTTTTGTTATTGAAAATACTTTCTAATTCACACGACACTGGTTTTTTTTTTTTAACTATTTCATTGGACACATGTATAGGTACGTCGTTCTAAATAAAAAGTTCTTTTTGTTTAAGGTAACCTTCAAAAGTAATTGAGGAATATTAGTAAGAAAATTGAAGTCGAGAATTTTAGTGAAAAAAATTCAACCATAAGTAGTTGAGGTGTATGTATGAAGGGAGTCGATTGCTCACCTCATAGCTTAAGCACAGACGTTGCACAAAAGGGTGCCTACTGCGTGTCAGGTGTATGGGTATGGGAAGTAAATACAAAATTATTATCGGGGGCGGGGCGGGGTCCTCAACCTGCTTATATTTATACTAATAATTTTTTTATTATCTATAATTATAAATATAAATCAGAAATTAAAAAAATGAAAAAAAAAAATGCAAATAATTTTCTGTAAGTTCACCTCGCACGGGTACCCTTGTGAACAGGTGAGGAGGATGGGATTTAAACAAAATTCTTGCCCGGTATGAGGCGGGGACTGGAACTGAAATGAAAACCCTAACCCAAACACTTAATTTCCATCCTTTTAAGTCAGGTAGCCAGGGGCCTTCGGTCGAGTAAAATAAGGCTACCCTTCATTGGAGAGCTTAAATTGGTGTGCAGCGGACACAATTACATCATATGTAACATATGTCGGGACAATATACGTATGGAAATTTGCTAGGGCAAATATGAATATGCATCAGTGGTGAATGTGATATATGCTACATTGACAACTAGGCTTTGTGTGGGAGAGAATTAGTAACCGAAATGGGTAGAACAGAACAGAGTGTAAAATATTTTCTTTGGGGTGCACAACACAAGATAGTTGCATGTGGAAAAATATGGGTATTAAGTAGTAATCCTGGCACTGGCTTTGAATATTTAGTGAAAGCAGATACAGGTTTGAACATAAAATTGAGAGAAGCAATCTAGTGTTTCCCCGAGAATCAAAACCCTCATCATTGGCTGATAAACAAGAATTTGCATCAACAATCACCCTTGAGCTAGAACATTTAAAAACCAGGTTCTAATCCTTGCCAAAATCAGCATTGTAATGAGCGCTTGATTCAAGTTTCTTTGCTTCATTCAGCTTTCGGACAGCCTGAAACAGAAATAAAAGTGCCAAGAATATCCTAACTGAGACAATGATTAAACTTTAAACCATACGCATAGAAACACTGGCCATTCATGGAGTACTTAAGTTTAGTTTTTTGTTTCCGAGCCATGCCTGAAGCTTAATTTGTTCCAAAGAAAAAGACAACAAATTATCAAACATACGAAAATGAAAATTTTAAAAATCTTATACAGGCATTGCACCAGAATAATGTGATAGCAACATTTGTTAAATCAGAACCCACTATGATGAGTTTTTTTTGCTTCTCATTGAGTGAATAAAAAATTTCCAGGTCATTTTGGTACTGTCTTATGTTTAAAAATTCTAGTCCCGTAGTATTACCTTGTAACGTATTTTCATCAAATAGCTATTTTGATGATTCCATTTAAGTGCAGAAGATGACAGCTCCATCTTTACAAACCGAATTTATCAGATACCAGTCTGATAAACCATTACAAATATCCACTCTTTTCAACATGAAAATAAAAACCATATTTCTCATGAATTTTTTCATTTATTTTTGTCAGATTATTTAAGTGTTTGAAACACTGCAAGAACAGAAAAGGTCAAGGAAAGCATGGACAGAGCTGATTATAAGACATGACACGTGGAGGACATGGATAGACCTAAGCAATTAAATATTTCTCATCTAAAACTTCTGCCAATGTATTTTATATGCCGCAAACGTCGAGGAGTGATTTAAATGTGAAAACAATAATACTTTTGTGATTACCTTTAGAAGAAAGTAGAAGCGATTCTTTGGTATAGCTTTAATCAACCAAAAACAACAACGAATCAAGCCTTAATATCATTGTGTGGGTCGGCCACAAGAATACTAGCTCGCCAGTCATTTATATCTATGGCCATATCTCTGTAATGGCTTTATAACTCATATCTAAATCAACCAAACAAGACAATGGCAACCTAACTAGAGATTATGGGGTCAAGCTTTTGAGGTAGAAAGTTCAGAACAGCCATAAAATTACATGACCCTGATTAGTGAAAGAGGTAACTACGTAACCATGCATTTCCATCTATATAACTCCAAATCAGATGGTGTACAGTTACTACAGTGCACAAATTTTACCTTCATGAAATCTTCATGGATGACATAATCTCGTTCTGCACGGATTGCGGACATACCAGCCTCAGTGCAAACATTACGAAGATCAGCCCCATTAAATCCCTGAAAAGATGCAACTGAGTAAACATTTTCCAAAGAATGTGAATCACGTGATAGTAAATAATATGGCACCAATTTGAATAGCTAGCCCACCTCTGCAAGCTTAACAACTGCCTCATAATCAATTTCCCCATGCTTGGCAATTCCAGCAGCATGGATTTTGAGAATTTCCATTCTGGATTGTTCATTAGGCAATGGAATCTCAATTTTCCTGTCAAGCCGCCCAGGACGAAGGAGTGCAGGGTCCAGAACATCAGGTCTATTTGTTGCCATAATCATTTTCACCTGGGACACAATACACAATAAATCTCAACAGTCTGCAGATACATTACCATCCATATTGATACAAATTTATGAGCTGCAATGTGAATACAGTAAATAATAACCAGACTAACAGAGGTACTTGCTACATAGTGAATTTAACATATCGATTTAGCATAGAAAAACAATATAACACCTTCCCAAGCTGGTCAAATCCATCCAGCTGGTTTAGCAACTCCATGAGGGTTCTTTGAATTTCTCGATCAGCACTTGTTCCTTCACTGAACCGTCGTCCGCCAATGGCATCAATTTCATCCATAAAAATGATGCATGGCTAAAGAAGTTAAAAAAAAAATGAGAAAAAACTCACTGTTGGTGTATCAAGACTTTGCTGAGTATGATATAAAGTCAACAATTTTTAGGTAGTCCTCTTACCTGGTGATCTCGGGCATAATTAAACATTTCCCTAATCAATCTTGCACTCTCACCTATGTACTTGTCAATTATGGCACTCGATACAACCTGTGTATTACCAGTTGTACAGGTAATGTGAATAGTAAATTGAAATGAATGGCATGTTAACAAGCCTACGAAAGATATATGAAAAAGTGTCTTCACCTTTAGGAAGTTGGCATCTATATTGCTGGCTATGGCCCTAGCTAATAATGTCTTCCCAGTTCCAGGAGGCCCATAGAGAAGAACACCCTAGCACAAATAAATTTTATCCACTATGTTAAGTCATATTAACTATTGTTAATAGCTGAATCCACATATGATGACCATGGCACAAAATTAACAAATTTATGAGTCACACGAATCCAACAAAATTACCTTCGGAGGTTTGATGCCAACCCTTAGGAAAAGCTCAGGATTCATAAGAGGCAATTCTATAGATTCCCTAAGTTCCCGGATCTGATCAGACAGACCCCCAACTGCCGAATAGCTAACATTACCAGGATCTTCATGGAGCATATTGTACACAACTGGATCAACCTTCAAAGAAAGTGAACCAAAATAAATCAAAACAATAATGACAAGCAAATATGCATAATCAATGAGTTCATGACAGTCAATTAAAATATGATCCTTTCAAGCCAGATCAAAGAAACCACTAACTTCACGGGGAAGTGCACGCATGATAGTAAGAGTTGTCATATCAAGAACCACTCTAGTGCCTGCAGTCAATTTTTCCTTGTCCACTTTACTGCGGCAGCCAACAACATACCTCGGACCACTGCTTGCTTTAACAATCACTGGGATACAGATAATCATAAATTAGTTCCATGAATGTACTTCAGTTTCCTTCAAAGCCTATGCAAAATGGATGTACAAAAGAGGCACAAAAGAAAAAAATCAGCACTTGGTAAGTGAATGAAGAAAGGAAACATGATATGGTCAAATAAGATTTTTTTTTTTGTTTTTATTTGTCCAAGTTGCAAATAGAAAATCAAAACATAAACGGCTAGCAAGAGGAAATCAACTTACCCAAACAGGTTTAAAGTACAGGTAACTATTAACTTGACACATATTAAATGTGCTCCCCTTCTATACTAAGGTCTTGTTTGGGTTATGTTTTCAAGGGAGAGGAATGAAAGAGAAACTGATTGCAGCAAAGGGTAGAGAATTCATAAATAGATAGCTTAAATAACAATAATTTTCATGTTCAAAGTACATGAGTTAAACAGACATTCAGAAAGAATACTTACAGCGTTCATTGTCAAGAGGCCTAAGTACTTCACCTATGATCTGTCCAACACTCTGAAGAGACTTCAAATCATCTTCGGTTTTAGCATATTCCTTTTTTGTAGCCCGTAAATTATCTCTCACTGTGTAAGTTCCAATTTCAACATATTTAGTGGTAGTCATGGCATGCACGTGAAAAATTAATTAATTGCCAATGCAACAACAACAATCCCAAGCCTTAACCTTACTAGGTGGGAATTGATAATAATTATACAAAAATGTTCCTCACATTGACAAGTGACAACAGAACAAAACACTATATTCATCCAAAAAGAAATTTATACATTGAGATTAAACAAGCAAGAACAGGACACATAAATGTTGCACTTAGGACTTAACAATCTTAATTGGTTACAAGATAAAACTGAAAACAGAACAGGAAACATAACCACAATAGTCTAAATTTTAACAAAATGGCTAATTTATCAGCGTGCAGCCTATGACTTCTGCTGGAGTATCTAGTGTTAGTGACTACGAAAGCTTCGGGCAAAAGGAGCCATTTACTGCCTCAACTGATGCATTACACAAAAATCATATCTGGTCAATCCAAGTAATTACAAAGAAAATAAGGATGCTAAGTGAATGAAAGCATACATCTACTAAAATCACCATGGTTACAGATTTGAACTTCACGGTGAAAAAACAAAGCTTGACCTCCTGACTAACCAAGGGTAAGAGATAGACACAGAAAGCACAATGCACTACTAAAGTTTTGGGCTTCAGAGTTTCTCAATTTAAAAATTATAGAAAATAAAAAACATATAAAATCCATGCAGTTACTTATTCTGTAGTCAATTTTCAAGTTACATTTTAAATTTGCTACCTGAGTCTAGTTTATGTAAATGGAGGACGTGGATGTTTGTATGATTGACACGGTTTCTCTCGCACTAACAAATTAAATCCTCCACCCAACAGCGCCTGTACAACCATTATTTCCAATTCAGGATCCAATATTTCAATTATTCTTTCGCCCTAAGAAACTAACCCTTCCAGGAATGGCCATACCGGAGCTATTACTCCAACTTTGGTCTCCCTTTCAATGCAGTGGATACACTGAAGCTACATCAAAGCCTAATGCTTTCTGTTTGCCTCACTCCTAGATTATGCTTTCACTCTTCTCAATCCCAAATCTTCTCCGTAATCAAACAGATGAAACTAACACGCATACACGAGAAAGCGTAAATGTTAA
Organism: Diospyros lotus; assembly: GCF_014633365.1. Classification (NCBI taxonomy): domain Eukaryota; kingdom Viridiplantae; phylum Streptophyta; class Magnoliopsida; order Ericales; family Ebenaceae; genus Diospyros; species Diospyros lotus. The sequence goes on along the minus strand of NC_068338.1, from coordinate 39,481,221 downwards.
CTACTAAGAAATTCTAGAAGCCCTAGAAACTCAAAAATTCAGATCGAGATGAAAATTTTGAAAAAAGCATGCGGAATGCAACCAGAAACTAGGGTTCACGGAGGAGTAAATCTGACCTCCTCGGACTCTGGACTCCTGCTCCTTGTGCTGGAGAAGCTTTCTGCGGTAATCGGCCACCGCAGTCCTGCGGCGAACAGCGTCTTCGGGCTCGCTCGTCATTGGTGTCTCCGCCGGCGACAGAATGATCTCCCGATGATATTTTTCCCGAATCCAGCAATAAAACGGGGCTTCTCAACTTGCAGATCAAGCAAGAGGCAACAGATTATATACATACATATATATATATATATCGACCGCTTAATCTGCCTTTTTTTTTTTTTTTTTTTTGGTTTGCGGGGGGGGGGGGGGGGGGGGGTTCATGGGTAAGCAGCAAGCTCCATCAAGAAAATGGGTAAACGGATACTTATTCACTTATTTATAGTGGGAAGTTTTTTGTTGATATATTGACTGACACCATATTTGTGTTACATCACAAATCGAAATTGTGTAATCATTTCTCTCTCTTTTATTTTTATTTGTTTTTGACAAAGGAAGGTATTAAAAATCAAAATATACCAATTAGGTATTTGTTTTTGTTACACCGATTGGTTTGGTATTTATTTTTGTTTTTTTAGCTTTTTGGTGTTTTTGCTTTGTTTCATTTATTTTATTTTTTTATGGTTTCGTGGTCCAGTCCTTCAAAGAGGTTGAAGCAATCCTAATAGACGTAGACATGCTATTTTTTTTAAAGAAAAAATATGAAAGGCCAAGCCTATCAACACCATATTTCTTTTATAAGAATAAATTGTTAAATTCTTTAAAATATATTAGATGATATAGGCGTTACTTTTTCTTATATATAAAAATCAAAATATACTTATATTGAGGAAAATAAAGATATGAATATTTTGAAAAATCAAGATAAGAGATTTCAATATGATTTTTTCAAAAATAGTCAGATAAACTTAACAAATATGTTAGAAAGAATAGAAATCTGAAATGCATCATATATCTTGACTTTTTCACTTCATATCTTAATTAACAAATGCCCTATGACTAGGATCAGCCCTGAGGGTAGGTAATCAAGTTAGTTGTTTTGGGCCCTCACCAAGATTGATCCTGGCCTTATTGGTATGGGCCCATCTCATATTATATATATATATAATATTAAATATTATTAGAGACATGAGATGATAGGGGTTATATAAAATTTTGCTTAGGTCTAATTTCTTAGACATGGATAATGTTTAATTTGATTAAGGATATAATAATGTTTCCCATTTTATTTTATTTTATGCTGTAATTTCTGGACGAGAAGAAAGCAATTGCAAGCGACGACAAAAGGAAGGAAAATTTGACCGTTTCAAATTAAGAGAAGACATGTCAAGTCTGGAGAGGGAGGCATTGGCGTATGTCCGTTGAAGAATACTAAGAATAGAGAGCGGTAAGAGCAAACAGATCAAATCTAAACAAAGACGGTTCCCTCCCTCTTCACAATCAGGTCGGTGAAACCCAAGAATGGATTCTGGTTTGTCATCTTCTTCCCTTCCCATATAACCAAAAACACACACCCTATGTAGCAAACCAGCTCAATAAGATTCAAATAGCTAGCTAGCTAGCTATCTAGAGCATTTTAATTATTATATATATTTTGCAATCATTCATTGATTGATTTCTTAATTTCTTTCTCATCTCTTCTCTATCGAGAAGGGCTGGGATTCTATATATACATATACATCATATATATATATATATATGGTTATGAAACCCGGGGGCATGACCCAAACCAGCACGATCCATTCTACCAATTCATCACCTCCTTCATTGTCGTCGTCAATGGCGCCAACGAATATATTTATTATTATTCTCCTTGTTTTCTTTCTATTCGTTTCATTCATCACCGACCCAGCCGCAGGCGACTCGTCCGTCTTCAAGCCGCATGACAGCATCTTGATTAGCTGCGGCTCCGACAAGCCAACCACCCATTCCGACGGCCGGAGCTTCCTGTCCGATGAAGAGTCCCTCAAGTACTTCTCGTCGGACGGCCGAGACATTCTTGTCAGCTTGCCATCGGCCGAGAACGTGCCCTCGCCGATTTATCTCTCGGCTAGGATTTTTATCGAGGAAGCCATCTACACCTTCCGGCTCGCTGACTCCGGTTGGCACTGGATCCGGCTCCATTTCTTTCCGTTGTCGAATCCACAGTTCAATCTCCAGAACGCCAAGTTTTCGGTGAGCACCGATTCCCTAGTGCTTCTCCACGAGTTCACCATCGGCAACAACACCGGCTGCTTCTTTAAGGAGTACCTCGTGAACATGAAGACCGAGCGCTTATCAATCAAGTTCAAGCCGGTAACCGGCGCCCCGGCGTTCATCAACGCGTTGGAAGTCGTTTCTGCGCCGGACATCCTCATCAATGACAACTCCACTACTCTCTCCGATCATAAACCGTTCACTGGCTTGCCTACCCAGTCCTTCCAAACCGTCTACCGGCTCAACGTCGGCGGCCCGGAGCTCAGCTCCAAGAACGACTCGCTGAGTCGGACCTGGATGTCCGACAGCCGTTTCCTAAAACATAAAGAACTAGCCAAGAGTGTGACGGTCAATCCTTTTGTCATCAAATACCCCCCGGGCAACTCCCGGTTCATCGCCCCGCAAACGGTTTATGCGTCGGCGGTATCAATGGTCGATGCCGGCGTCCGAGATCCTAACTTCAATATCACGTGGAATATGGACGTTGATCCGTCGTTCCAATACATGCTCCGCATGCATTTTTGCGATATAATCAGCGAAGTCCTTGACGATCTCTACTTCAACGTCTACATCAACGGCATCACAGCCAGTTCTGGCATGGATTTATCCAGCATGGTTGAGGATTTGACGACAGCTTACTTCATCGATTTTGTGGTTGATTCTGATGTCGTATCTTCCCAGCTTACAGTAGAGATCGGGGCATATAAACTTACCACCAGCGCAAAGAATGCCATTCTGAACGGTTTAGAAGTTTTCAAGATGAACAATTCGGTAGGCAGTTTGGACGGGGAGTTCGGGGTAAATGGAAACACGGCTGGGAGTATCAACAAAGCAGTGGTGGCGGCGGTGGGATTCGCGATGATGTTCGGAGCGTTCATCGGATTGGGGGCCATGGTTTTTAGATGGCGACGGAGGCCGCAAGATTGGCGCAAGAGGAACAGTTTTTCTTCCTGGTTGTTGCCTCTTCACGTGGGAGATGCAAGTTTCCTGAGTAGCAAGAATTCGTTGGGCTCTAGAAAGGGGCAATTCTACTCGTCGACAATGGGGTTAGGTCGGAGATTCTCCTTTGCAGAGCTTAGCGAGGCCACCAAGAACTGGGATTCCAATGAGGTGATCGGCATCGGAGGGTTTGGAAACGTCTATCTTGGATTGATCGACGACGACAAGAGAGTGGCGGTCAAGCGAGGAAATCCACAATCGGAGCAAGGCATTAATGAGTTCCAGACCGAGATTCAGATGCTGTCGAAGCTTCGGCACCGACATTTAGTGTCACTTATAGGGTACTGCGACGAGAACTCGGAAATGATTCTGGTTTACGAGTTCATGTCCAATGGGCCTCTCAGAGACCATCTTTACGGCAAGAATTTACCTCCATTGTCATGGAAACAAAGGCTAGAAATCTCGATCGGCGCTGCCCGAGGGCTACATTATCTCCACACAGGAACATCGCAGGGCATCATACACCGCGACGTTAAGACGACCAACATCTTGCTGGACGACAATTTTGTGGCGAAAATGGCAGATTTCGGGCTGTCGAAAGCAGCTTCGACAACAGAACAAACTCACGTGAGCACCGCCGTGAAGGGAAGCTTTGGGTACCTGGATCCAGAATACTACCGAAAGCAACAGCTAACGGAGAAATCCGATGTTTATTCCTTTGGGGTGGTGTTGTTTGAGGTTCTGTGCGCAAGGCCGGCCATCAACCCCTCATTGCCCAGGGAGCAGGTTAATTAATATATATATATATATATTGTTGTCAGTTATCTTAGTTAATTATTAAGCTATATATTTTAGTTAGCTAGAATTCATCACAAAAGAATATTGATATTGGTTCATTGTAATTAATAGGCATTTACAGTTGAAACTGCTACGTACGTACGCAGGTGAACTTGGCGGAGTGGGCGATGCAGTGGAAGCGGAAGGGGCTGCTGGAGAAGATCGTGGACCCGCACCTCGCCGGCTCCATCGACGCCGAGTCCATGAAGAAGTTTGCCGAGGCGGCTGAGAAGTGCCTGGCTGAGTACGGCGTCGACCGGCCGTCCATGGGGGACGTGCTCTGGAACTTGGAGTACGCGCTGCAGCTTCAAGAGGCTTCCATGCAAAGCAGGGCTGACGATGCCAACGGTTCCTCCGCCTCTCTTCCTCCTCCTGCGCCGGCGCCCTCCACGCCAGAACTTCGGCCCATTCCCCCTCCGAGCGGGAACCCGGGTGAAGTTCAGGTCATCGGCGAGCATTCGGGAACGGCCATGTTTGCCCAATTCGCAGCGCTCAATGGGAGGTAAAAAAAAGATCAACTAAATTAATTACCGGCAAATTAAGAGCTTGGAAGTGATTCTCAGATCTGGCATGGCGGCTTGAGAGAGAGAGAGAGAGAGAGATGAGGTGATATCTACAGATACAGTAGGCAGAAATCAGTTGGGTTCTTGGCATTTCATCTACAAAAATTCGAAACCAATTATACAGAGTTGTCAGTGTTCCTAGATTGATTATTGATATTGAATCTTGTTCTTCTTGTGTTGTATTAAGAAGAGTACTCTGTACTTCCCGATCTATACATATATATATACATACATATAATATTTATGTATATATCTAACGTTGGGCTCCAAGGATTGTAATTCTTTTTTGGGTCTAAAAAATTGAAATTTCGAGTCGCTTCCAATTCTCTTAATCACATCACATCACATTACTTGTGACGCCATTTACATGCCTAAAAATGTTATCTTTGCTTTTCTATTTCATTTCTGCCCACTTCTCTCATGGGATTTTTTCTTTTTTTGATTTTCTCTTTGTATATTGAAATTATCTTAATTTAGGATGTAAAGGGACGTACTTGTTACATAATATAAGTGTAATTTTAATTTTACATAGAATTTTTTGTTTTGGTATATAAAAAATCATTATAAATCTTTATATTAAGAAGTATAAAAAATTTTAATTTTATAAGTTCATTCTTTCCGTTGGTCATTACTTAAAACATATATATTTTTGAATGGAAGAAAAAAAAAAAAAAAAAGAGATTGAGAAATGGATAAAATAAAGGGCAAATGTCAACACCACAAGGGGAGTTGGGTGTCACATTTGGATGTCGACCACCAATTAAAAGGAACAAATGTGTAGGCCCACATGGAGGGAGGAAGAAGAGATTCCCTCAAAAAGGTTAAAAAAATTAAAAAAAAAGAAAGGGGGGTTTTAGATTGAATGAACAAGAGTGAGTTGAGATAAGAATGTGGATATATATTGTTCTTCATTCATCTATAAATTTCAAATCAAAATTATGAAGATGGAGATAGGAGGAAACCTAAACCATTAATAAGGTGGGGATGGATGGATGGATGGATAGATGCAAGAAAATGTGCGTGAATCCATTTTTTTGGAGCTAAGAAAACAACCCAACCCAACCCCACTCACCCAATTTGCCCAAACCCCATTCCATTCCCAACCCTCTCGCATCTTTCTTCAATTTACCTCTATTCCTGTAGCCTGTAGCTCTTTCTCTTCTTCTCTTTTATATAAAGCCTTCACTCCCATAATCTCTTTCTCTTAATCAACATGATGGAGAGAGAAAACAATAGCAAGGAGATTTTCGACATGGGTACCCTCAAAGCTAGTCTTCTTCCACAAAAGTAAGCTTCTTCTCTTCAAGTTATAAATAAAAATAATTGAAGAATTAAAATTTATCGTACAATTAATTATTACAAATATTAAAATAAACAGTTGATATGTTGTTGTTGAGTCATATATATAGAAGAGGGTTGTCGAGATTCTACCCGGGCAAATCGAGATCGTTTACGTGCATGGAGGATGTGTGTTGCTTGGAAGATTTAAAGAAGCAAGAACGGCCGCAGAAGAAGATAAAGAAGAAGCAATCGGAGAGGCACCAGGTGCCACTGCCACCGCCACCCTTGCAGTGACGACGCGGCATGTCAGCCACCTCCCAGCGCGCTTCTCCTATTCTTGTGTGTGTGTGCGTGTGTGTGTGTGTGTGTGACTCTGATGCAAGGCTAGCTAGATCAAACTTACGTGATTTTCTTGTTTCACATAGCAGCCTACTTGTCCCGTCTATACATTTGACAAGTATTATCAATTACTGGATTAATTCCTCTTGCACCGGCAACCATATTTTCAAAGATCCAAACATAAAGCTTGCACGAAACAATTTCACTCGAAAGTTGGGTCTGGTGATAAGAAAAAGAAAACTATAGCCTATATAGCAGTCTTTTCCACGACAAGAATTCAAATATCCTTATGGGTCAACTCACGCAAATCAATTTTTTGTTTATTTATCGGATCACCTAATTTGTAAACTATTGAGCATGTCTAGTGAATTTACCCAATTCAGGCATATCCGAAAGTTGTGATCGATGCCATTAGAAAAATGTTTTTAACAATTTCAACTATGTTCATAAAACAATACGGGAGATAGTTAGGAAATTACATTTTAAGTAATCACCTATCTTCAAACTGCAAACGTCCAGAACGAGAATGGAATCCTGATAATTAAAACTTTCATCCCCACCAGACCAGAATTCTAGTAAGTCGAGACACAGATACAAATTTGTTCCTAAGCTTCCAAAAGTCAAAAGTAAAATGGGGAATAAGATTACATACATCTACTACTAAAGCCAAAAAAGTATGGAGCATTAAGGCAAGGCCTAACAATGACGACCTACTAAAGCTGGCTGCATCAAAAGAATTAATCACCATTTCCCTATAATGGTACAAAATTAGAATGCCATAAGCCCAACCCAGTCAATAGCACTACTGCTGCTGCTGCAACCTCTTCTTCTCGCTGCCATCTGAATTGCCATCAGGAATCATGACAAGGTCATCCTCATCTTCGTCGTCAAGTTCTTCCACTTTCTTCTTCTTACTTGTCTCGTTGACAACACGAGAAGGCTCTGAAGTGGCAGCATCAGACATCTCAGATAGCTTTCTTTTCTTTCCTATATTGAGATTCCATTTTTCTGAGGAAATTATTTCTAGATCATCATCATCCTCAGCCTCCAGAGGAACTGCTCGAGAAGCATTTGATGTGCTCGCACCATTGCCGGCAGAAGTGTTATTGTCCTTTTCTTTTGCAGTAGGTTGCGCCCATCCAGACAGAACCATCCCATCCGGTTCCTTCTCCTCATCAAATTCCTCTCTAAAAGAAATAAAATATAAATAAGACTTCTTAGTGATGAGTGGCGAAGGTGTAATACAATTTCGACCAAAGTAATGTCTAGCATAAAATTGGAGGATATAGATTAAGACGGTAAGACATAAATTACAGCACAGGAGAATTCCCCAAGATTTCAACATAATATAGGAGAGCTCTCATTACCCAAGGGAGTGGTTTTGCTGCATTTACTTTAAAATGTGTATGATAGTGATAAACACACGAGTTAGAAGAAAAACTAAATTTCTTAGGAGCATATTTCTGTTTGACATAATGGAAAAATACAAAATAGCTATACACTTTTCCAAGTTAATTATGTACAAACACATTTCTTAATTGATAATTTATCCTTAATATTGTCATATCAAAATTCCAGCCCTACTAAGTTTCAGTTCAGTACACTTTTTGCATCTAAAAATTAACAAAACATAAACAAAGGGACAGAGCATATGGGTAACACAAATCAATTTAGTCCATCTAACAGAGGTCAAACATGGTATGCTACCATTTCAAAAATGAGGTACAAAAGCAGTATCAGATTATGAATAAAACCAAAAGTGCTATTAGAGCTCTTCTGTTACCAATTAGACATCCAATGAGATAAAATAGTCACCTTTATTGTTGGAAAAAACATTTCATGGTTGACAATTTATACTTCATATTTTGTCCCACTAATTTCCCAACTTTTGTTATCCCAAAAAAAAATTATAAAAAAATTAACTTTCTGTAAAGTTTCAGTTCATTATATTCAAACAGGGTAGTAGTCTTTTCTGAGACACTGCATACAGGACTGCAGAAGCAAATAAGTTTGGTAAACTTGTGAAAATATACCTATGCTTTATATTGATATTGCATGACAGTTCTTGCTGAAGATCCTCAACAGTGATAATTGTCCCACCAGTAATTGGAGAAGGCAACTCAGAAAGAACCTAAACAGGGGAAGAGCAAAGAAAGAACATATGCACAATGCAACTCAACAAACAGCAAACTGGGAAAAATGCGGGGTAATGACATTGCAAACATACCTTCTCTAGGTTTGCTGCATAGTTGGCTACCATATCTTCCTCAAGATCATCACCAACCTCATAAAGAAGGGCAGGCCCATGCATAATCAATGGAAAACTCATGCCTAGCGTAGCTTTAGCAATCTTTTCAACAAAATCCCTCAATTTTGACCGATGAGTATTAACCTCAAGCAACAAAGGTCTCTACTTCAAACATACAGCCCGGTAAGAATACAGTAGTGCACCAAAATTTGAAACATCAAAAAGTAAATCAAAATTCACAGAATAAGAAGAGACATGAATGCACCTCAGAACAAACATAACAGGACTTGTTTGGCTCAAATGGCTCCACTGGCATAAGAAGCATCTTTTGTGTTATATGTTCAAGGCAGTATGTCATCCTATACAAGGCTTTCAGATCTATCAGTGACAGTCAAAGGATGTTGATTAAACGTTGAGTTAATATCATAATTGATGTTTCTTGGCAGAAAAACCATTCCAATCTCCTCTACTTCAGTATATAGCTATAAAAGAAAAATGAGATTTAAAAACCAAGTAAATAATACAAACTGTTCAGGTAAATGAACAGGGTCCCACCTATAATTGTTCACATCATTCTGCAGCACCTTAACCGCTTCAATCACAATCAACCCAGCAACAATAGCATTAGTTGTTGCAATAGCATGAACAATATTACCAGCAATACCTTTAGCTTCAAAAAGACTACGCAAAGGAATCCCAAAAGAAGCTGCCCGAATGTTTGCAGCAGCAGTAACAAATTCTACTGCTAACTGATCATCCTTATCAAAAGTTAAGTTCCCTATCTCCTGTGTATGTATGTGAGAGAGAGAGAAAGAAAAGAGTTCAGTTTTTTAACCAGAATAGGAAATAACAAATAAATAAAAAGAAGCAAAAGACAAAATCTATTACAGTAAGAAACTTCTTAAAAAGTAAGGTGTAAGCATTTACAGAAAAAAAAAAAGTAGGGTGTAAGACCAGACCTTCTCTCTTTTCACAAAAAATAATTTCAGCGCCTCAAAGAATACTTTTGAATTTTCCCTTAGAGACCATATATCCTGTGGATTCTTCAACCCCAGAGAAGCCATTGCAGACACAGATGAGGAACCATCAGCCACAAAATTTGTACCCATATTCCCATTCTGTTGCATCGGTTCCCCACACAGGACATCTCTGCTGAATATTGGCTTTGGCCTGTTACGGTTTTTCCATGTCTCTTCATTTTTTAATGCTTCTTGAATGTTATAACCAAAAACATGATCATAAATTGTCCTCCCATACTCCTCAATCCCCTCATCCTTCTTACGTTCAAAAACATCTTCTACATGCTCTGATGAGCTAGCAGCATCATTAGAACGCACATTGAGATCGTTCTCCAGATTTTTGTCCCCAAAGAGCTTTGCAAAAAGTAGATCCTTTGCCCATACAATACAGTGAACAAACTGCAATATTGCCACAATGTTGTTAAAGTACGCAATTAAACAGAAGGGGGGAAATTTTAGAAATGTGAAAAAGCAATGAGGAGCTAATCTTGACAAGATATCCTTTACTCCAGCATCCACATTTTTAATAACTAAGAAACAAAACACAAATATCCTTGATTACTTTCACAATCAAAACACATACTGAAATCAAAAATCCAGAAAACATCTTCTGAGAACTGCTTTGGATGCCCTCATTTTGGCATACTTTATTCCTGAACCTCAATTCTAAAATAACTAACCTAGAAAAATGTCAATGTGCCATGTCTATTAATCATCAAACCATATGAGCAGTAACCAAACCATTCAAGTGAATAAAGAAAATTCTCATTCATAATGATGCGAAACTTCTAAAATTTCAATACCACCAACAGACACAAAACTTCACACAAGAAACTAGGGATTAATACCTTTGATGGAGTGCTTGTAATTGTGCAGACAGGATAAGTTTTTGGAGCTGGTTTTGGCTGGCATTCATAACATTCCGTTTTACCCTTGATGTGTACAGTTACCTGCTTCAATTAACCAGAACATGAATACTAAAATAGTAAAACTTAAAAAATTTATATTGACATGATCAGAATCAATCAGAGAAACAAAATAGGAAGTCAAGTCACATATTCGGAAATCTCAAAACTGCCAGCACCAATGACAATGGCAAGAGACCTTGTCATAAGCAGAAATTGAAATATCCCCATGAGTTGCATCAAGCATGCAAATGTTAAGTAGGAGTAGAAGTGCAAATGAGAAGCAACTGCTGTGTGATGTGAAAAGCAAGGAGATTTTCCTAAAATCCATTACTGATGTCTGATGGATCAAATAGGAGTTGGAGGAGGAGATGAACATCCAACTAGTCAGATATAGGTCTCAAAAACATAATGTGCTTCGTCAGGGGTGGAGATGTACCAAATTGAAATCTATTTTCCATTTGCTTTCCCATCTAAAGAGTGCGCCCAGAGAGTACTTCAGCAAAAAGGTGGAAGTTTGGTGACAGTGAGTCTTTCTCATCCAATGGCCATTTTACGGTGAGGCTATGGAGTAACTGGCTATCTCAGCTTTGCCTGGGTTAGAGTTATCAGTGTCCATATGTTATTATTGGATACAACGGTGAAGAAGTCCATAAGAGTGGCTTTCTTTATGTGCATAACTGAAATAGTAGGTTTTGACCATTGACAACTCAATTAAATGGAGGCGGGTTTGCATTAATCGGTGTGGCATACGTGACAGATATGGAGCACATACCATTCATCTTATTTATTGTCCGGTTGTTTGAGAATTATAGACATTCAATCGTGGAAAAGTTGGCGGTTCCAACTTCCAAGGTGTTTTCTCCAAATATGATAGATCTTATGCAGTCTATGGCTGGAGCTCCAACAAAGAAAGAAAGCAGAAAGGCTTGGACATTGGCAGCAATTATTTTGGCATCATTGATTTGGAGGAAGTAGAACAGGTGATCTTTTGTCAATCTATGGTTCATTTTGCATGCCAGGTTCAGGTGATAGTGACAAGGCATCAATCATTAGATTTTGTCAAGGCCCTTCAGTGGAAGCAAGTATTTTTGTTTTCTTTTGGCCTCCTTTTTTTTTATGACTCAACCCCCTTGGTGCTGTTTGACATGATAGAATCATCTTTACTCATCAAAATGCCTTTTAAGAATATTCTTCCTACTTTGTCCAATACAAGTACAAATAATAGTTAGTAAAGCAGTTCAGGTGTAGGTAGGTGGGTGGGTGGGTGTGTGTGTGAGAGAGAGAGAGAGAGATTTAATAATAACTTGATTAGACGTTTGGATTTTGCGTCAGTGATCCTTCTCAATAATCCATGACAACAATAAATCCATACTCCTACACTTCATGCATAAACCTCAAGTAATTATCTAGAAGGGCCCTTTAAAATCAGCTCACAATATTGCTAGTTCAAACAAGCATGCTTTTTTAGTCCATTGTTTATGGTTATTGCAAGTTCTTCCACTTTTATCAGAGAACCTGTGCATATTTCACTCAGAAGTTACCTATACGACCAAGAAATGTATGGAACATGCATGCAGAACATGATATAGAAGCATAACTACATCGTACCAAAACATATTTACTTGCCAAACAATTTTGAAGAGCATTACATCACCTGCCCTAAAAATCCAGTAGTCCCACTCTCAATCAACGGAACATCTGCTGCCAAGCAAAGACGGTTTACATGTCGCCTAGCATCTAAGTTGTCAAGTCCATTCAGAACAACATTGAATTGTTTAAAGAAGTCAACATTGAAGCCTGGATCTTTGACATTTGAGTGGTAAGGTGTAATATTTATGTGAGGCCTAAATTTTAATACAGCATCCCGAGCAACCTGGTCAACAAATCAATAAACAAACAAATAAGATACTAATATGAGACGGAACAGTGCACGCCAGCAAACAAGATTGAAATAGCTATATATCATTCACTTACTTTGGCCTTAGACTGCCCAACATGTGATTGTCGGAACAAGAATTGCCTGTTTAGGTTGCTCACTTCTATTGTGTCCATGTCAATCTACAAAAGAATATAAAGAACTGACAAAGGAAAAAAAGGAACTGCCACAACCTCTCCAAGTAAAAACAAATAATAACAGTGACAGCCAAGCCAAGGAAATTATAAAAAGGTAATAGCAATAATAACCATAACAAAGGGACAAACAATTATAAATACCAAACAAATAACCTGAATAGAAGCAAATCTAATAAGTAAACATGAAAACTTGTAAGAATACTATCGTCAAATTGATCTCAAATGACATCAAACTATTACTAAATACAAGCAGGGACTATTTGCATGTGCTTGCATCCAGCTTTCCTTACTTGTATGATTCATACTTGTACGGAAGTCTATAAAGCGCAGACACTCCCTAGGGACTGCTGTATTGGTGTCGCTGTGTTGTACACTCTGAAACGCTTCCAACACATGTGAACACACCCACGTGGCATGTCCGACACTTATCTAATTTTTTTTACAGGAGGACATGGGAGGGATGATTCTTTTGTTTTTCCACATTTTGATTGCATGACTGTTCAGTTTTCATACCCTTCACGCTTTTATTCTCTAGCTCTTTAAATATCGACTGGATTGTAAGGGACGAAGATAATTGGAATGTGAGTTGGTTGCAAATTAGATTAGAGTTATTTAAAATTTTGGCTTATGAATTTTAAATGCATATTTATGAGTTCGGAATATGGTTTTGATACTTTATTATTCCATTAAAATTATAAAAATTTATTTTATTAACTAATGGATTTCGGTAGTGTTGTGTCCTACTTTTCTGGAAAATGAAGTGGCCCGTGTCTGTGTACATGTTTGTTTCCGTGCTTCGTAGGTTGAAGTAAATTGAACAAAAGTAACACATAAATGAATCTTTTATGTAGATCAAAAGAAAGCAGTAACCAATTAATCAAAAATCATTGCCTAGTTGCCCAGGGAAGTGCCCAGATGCCAGCTAGTTGTTCAGGCAGGCATTCAAAATCATGGGCAGCTACACAATCATGGCTGTCTAGGCACAGCTTCTTAAGCAACTCCACAGCTTCTATCACCAAGGTTGTTGCCCAGGTGCCTGGACAGCCAGCTGAAACAATATTGAATGAGTTCCATAGAAGGTCAAAGAAAGTGCAAAAACAATAAAATACACGGGTAACTCAATGAGATAATGAAATAATCTAGGGCCTGGGGCACAAAAGAAAGTGCACAAAAAATAGTTAAAATCAGGAGGTGATAATTAGGAAAGCCAAGACCTAGTTCAAAAAGGACACCAGAAACATGCCCCTATATGAATTTATCAATCTGGTTGTAATTGGGCGCGGCCCAATTGCGCATTTTCAGGAATAGTAATAATAGTATACTTCAATTAGAGATCATGTGAGAGTGAAAAAACAGGACCCCTGTTTCCATTCCCGCTGCACTTTCTGTTCTGACCAGTGCCATTATCCTTACTTTGCATTTCAAGATACAAGAATTTGATTATCTTCTCAGCTTTACCTATCTCAAAAGAAGACCCTATATAAGAGGAATTAACACTTGCATCCATCTTTTTTATATGAAAACAAAAAATCCATTTTCTTTAGTAGATACAGATACAACTCTCTTGGAGTACATAGTGGTGCATATAAAAACATTGCAGATTGCTGCAATTACTTCCCCTAATGCCATAGCATAGTTGAAATTTAATAAAGCTCTCTACAGAAAATGCCTCTGGAGGTTTGCCAGTGACAGTGATATTCACTCTACGACAGTTGTTGCTTGTGAGTCCAATTCCTCTTGAGGGGATTGGTCCTCAAGGATAAGCTATTTACTCTTTGGTTGTGGGTGTGGAAAAGTATTTTGTCTTTTTTGTTCAATCTTTGTTTGCAAAATTGTCCTCGTTGTGGATTATGGAAATATGACCAAAATTTGGCTTGATAGCTAGTGTGGTCACTGACCTATAAGTGAAACATTTTCCACTCTCTTTAGTTGGCTGGCATCCAACAAGTTTGTTCTACTAAATATTTTATTAGATCTTCTGGAGTTGGTGTTTGTTCTCCCGTTTTCAAGAAAAACTTTCAGGATTGGGAGGTTACTCCAAAATGTCTCTTTTACGAGTTATCCATGATCATTCTACGACTACGCAGAGTGGGAATAGTAGAATACCTTCTGAGGTAACTTCTTACTTAGCTCATTCTATAAGGTTGTAGCTCTCCCTTCCCTTGGAGAACCATTTGGAGATTGAAGATTCCTCCAACTGCTCCTTTTGTCTAGACTGCTTCCTCACAAGACAACACAAGGAGGAAAGGCTGATGTTTTGGTCCAAAGGTGTTACTTGTGCAGTAAGATGGTGAGAATATCTTTCGAATTGCCAGACAGCTCACAATATTTTTATTTGTTTCACACTTATGAATCTATGGTAGTTAGTCAGTGATGCCAGCACCAACAAAGGAATTCTTGTTTTCTTGGAGCTGGGATTTCATGTCTATTTTGTTTTTGTAGTCCATTTGGAGATGGAGGAATAGCAGCTACTATGGCCTTAGAGGGGGTGTAGCATTGCATTTCTTACATCAGGGGCTTGTTATCCTTTCTCTTTTCTCTTTGCTGTGCTGATTTTGATCATTTCCTTGATGAGCTTTAATATTTATATTGGATTGTTTGTATGGGGCTTGGCTTTCCCCACTGTGTTTATAGCCTTTTGGCATTTGTTATCTATCACGTGTGTGTGTGTGCGTGTGTGTGTGTGTGTAGAGAGAGATCGAGAGAAAGAGATCAAGAGAGACGAAGAAGAATGCAGTGCTCCACATTCTATGTAAAGGAAATTGTCACGGACCAAGTCTTATTACAGCGATTTTGTTTTTCTCTTAGTAGCCATGACTCCTTTGTATTTCCTTGTATTTCCTTTTCTGTTATAGTTTCTGTAATTTCTTTCTTTTACTGCTGTATTTGGGAATCTTTCTGTTAGAGAATTAGTAAGAGAGAGAGAGAGAGAGCACATGCTGGGTGAGAATAGGACAAAAGAGACGGTTGCAACCGTTTGGGAGGTGATCTGCTGTGGCAGCATCACCCTAAGACCCTGTAAATACTCCCCGAGGCCTGGGGGAGATCATTAACGAATATCAAGAAGGATATCTATTTCTCTCTCAATTTCTCTCTTCTCTCTTCCCTTTGTTCTACTTCGTTCTCCCTATTCTTCTTCCTATTTTCCTACTGTGGACTACTGACTCACATCGAACCAGGAAGTCCACCATTGTCTCTGCTTGGCAGTGACAGAAATAAGGAGGAATGCATTTCTTGACAATTTGCATATTTTACGTACCTTTTACTGAATCCAAAGTCCAACAACACTTTCATCATTATTATCACTATTTGTGAATTCATATTCCTTTCAATTAGTTATGCATGATAAATATAAAGTATTTCACTTCCAAACAATCCTTTGCATAATCCTCTTACACTCCCCCTCCATTCAAAGTTATTTCAAGTTCATTGGTGTTCTTTCAAGCTAGACTTGCTATTCTATTACCAGTGGCAACTATGAAAAAACTTGGCCTGCTAAAAAGAAAAGCATACAATTATGAATATTCTTCAAATAATTTGACCAGGCAAGAATGTTAATTGAATTGAACGTGCCACAAGAAGAAATGCATGGGATATAAAAGAGAAACTTCACAAATAAGTATCTATACTGAACTTTAGTATTTCAATCCCATGCAGATGTTGCAATTAAGCACCCCACCAAAAGCAAAAACCATAAAACTAGTGTAGCTTGCAAAACATGACAAAAATACTAATGCCCAAAAGATGAAACCTATAATTTTAGTCACAAAGAGGAGTATAGCTTGAACAGTGCTGAAGCTACATCTAGATTCCCTAATTAAGAAGAGTGAGCATGCCAACAATTTCTTTTTGTCTATGTGGGAAGCTTTTCAAAGTGCATGCGTGTGTAATAAGTAGATCGGCGTAGCCCCCCGCCCCCCAAATTTTCCCACTAACAGAAATGGAATCTGACTCGCAACTTTTGCCATGTCAAGAGCAATTCTAAAACCCCTTTCATCCAGACCATAAAAACTTACAACTCCAGCTTTCAACCATGGAAACCTGAACCGACAGGCTCCCACTTGAGTGTCATAAATAGCTCCTAAGCCTTAAATAATAAATTCTTGTAAAACTCCTCACCCAGAACCCCCAAAAAGAAAACAGATGGACACCCCGGACTAAACCAGCGAGAAACCCTAAAACCCGAATCCAAACAGCAGATGGGATGATTAAAAATTCCCCTAATCATGAAAGTCCAAAACAAACAAACACGATAAGGAACCAAGGTATACTCACAATATGGATGTCCTCAAAGCCAGAAAGAGCCAAAGTCTTCAGGAGCTCACAGCCGATTCCACCAGCGCCCACCATAAGCACCTTCGCCCCCTGAAACAGAACAATTTTCCCTTAGTTATTACTTCAATTAGAGAAGTAAAACGCCACAAATACGAACATATATTACCTTGATTGCAGATAATTGTTGCTCGGAAGCCATGTGAGAGAGGGGGAGAAAGAGAGCACAGAAGTCAAAGAGAGAAGGCGAAGCAGCGGATATATATTATACACTATAGAAAGGGGTAAACGGTGAAGAAAAGGGTTTATTGGTTGTGCAGAATCGAACGCGAGCATGAGAAAAGAGAAGGGGAATCTTGATGGTCTCTTTTCTGCCCTATTTGCGTCATGGGAGAGGCGCCAAACCAGAAAACTCTCTCTCTCTCTGTGAAGCAGCGGAGCCGTAAAGAGTTGTTTGGTGGAGGCGTTGACAGAGATGAATTATTATTATCTCTTTTTATAAGTGAATTATAATTATTATTTTTTTTTTTTTATTCACTTGAGTGTCCGAATTTCGCTAGACTAATCTCTAGGGACCAGGTAACCTTTTACTTTGATACACTCTTCGAGTAAATCTAGATATGAACACAATCTATATACATTTAGGGTTAGATATTTAATACAGTTTATTCAGAATTTAAGGCTGTATTCCCTTTTGCTTTTCAATTTCTAATTTTTAATTTTAAATTTATTTTTAATTTTTTATTTTACTAGTTTATTTTTAGAAAATTAAAATGCGTTATTTTTATCATTTTAAAAAATTATTTCTCAAAACAAAAAATTAAAAAACATATTATTTTTGAAATTTTGTAAATAATTTTTTAATGATATCTTATTCAATAAATTTAATTATTTAGTAAATTATAAATATTTAGTGTTAATATATTGTTAAAAATATATATATTTTTTAAAGTTAATGAATTTTGTAATATTTTTTATATTATAATAATAAAATACGAATAAATAAATAAATAATGTGTTTTGTATTTAAAGTTTATTTTGGATAAAAACACTTAAAACAATATTTTTTAAAAAAATACATTTTTTTGTTGTTTTGAGTTTTCTTTACAATTTTTTTTATTTTCAAAAATATATTTTTAAAAATAACAAAAAAAATACATTTTCATTATTTTAAAAAATCAAAAAATAAAAATAACTTGAAAATAACCAAAGAAAACATAACCTAAACCTTTTAACAAATCTCTTAATATTTTATATAAAATTTCAAGTATTTTATAGTTGCACCATGCTCGTAGAGTTTATTATTTATTACTTTTATACCTACGAATATATGCGTAACGAATTAAACATAGAGACACACATAACCATATATATCAAATAAGATTCCATCTACAAAATAATGTTTATAGTCTACTAAATAAGATGCTTTAATAATTTGAAGCTTAAATTAATTCAAAGATCATTTCACTTTATTAATACTAATTGAGCTATCACACAGGATTACGAATTATTATTATTATTATTATCATTTGTTTTCGTTTATGCATGCCTCATTAGTCCCTTATTAGAACAAAAATACTGATTTGAAACTTGAATTAATTCAAAATTCATTCCACTTTAATTCTAGTAAAGCTACCACACAGTATATTTAAATTATTATTGTTGTTGTTTAGTTATATTATTAGGAATTATATGTTTACACCCTAAATTTCAAAACAAAATACATAATATCATAACAAACATATGTCGTGGTTACGGATAATTTTAAGAATAATTTTCGTCACTTTTCGTACTTTTTTTTGTTGGATTAATTTTACACATGACCTTACATTTTTTGTTAATTTCACACCAAAAAAAATTAATTTGATATTATAATTTTTAAGCATTATTATCAAACTTTTGGAAATCCAAAAATACCATGTTCTGTGAGTTTAACCTAAAAAGAAAGCTAGTAATTTTATGCACTATTTAATTTAATTACATTATAAGTAAATTTATAAATTTAATAAAAAAAAAGAGTTGAGGTGGGAAGGGCGGATCTCATCTGCCCCCCCCCCCCCCCCCCCCCTGCTGCCTCTCTTAAATAATAAATAAACAAATCCTTTATAGGGGTTAAATTAGTAATTGTATGATGGACAATGACGCTGTTGGAGACTTAACGTGCCTTGTTGGTATTTCTTTATAAGGCTTAAAATACCATACTGATGTTTCATATCCAAAATTTTCTTTTCTGACGCTAGCATTGTTTGAATAGAGTTTGTCGTTCTCAAAAGTATCATTTAATAATTTTAATGGTATTTTATAAGATTTTAATAAGAACACCATTACTTTAATTATTCACTCCTTAAATTTACATTACTTTAGTGATACACCATGTTAACTTTATAGGAGAATGTCTATAAATTAAGAGACTAATAAATCTCTAAATATCCAATTTCACCCACATTTAAATCTATTGGTAACTTACCATCTCACTAGTTATGTAACTCTAAACTTTATTAGGCCAATCATTCGTTTCTCTCAATTTGTAATTATATATAAATATTTTAAAAATACAAATATATAGTGTAAATTTAACGATATACATTTCTTTTCCACAAATGTATTTAAAAAGAAGAATTTAAGTTTCGTTCAACTTTAGAAAATATTTTATAGTTTCTAATTATAATTTTTATAATTAAATATGTTGTAATATTTTATTTTAAAATAATAATATTCATTTTTAGAAAACATATTTTTTATATATATTTCAATTTAAAGTATAAATTTTAAAAAAATATTTTTATTTTTTAAATTAAATATATTTTCTATAACTAAACAAGTCTTAAATTACAACGCCAACCGTCTCGGTTGACTAATTACAATTGTGTTGGGCCACCTTTTGTGGGAGTGGAACGACACTGACGCTGGTGTAATATTTTATAATTATTATGAGTAATAATTTAGTTAATCATTTTTTTTATATAGAACGAGAATCGTTCCATATCGACTATTCAACTTGCGAACAAGTGTTGTATATGCGAGTGTGCCCCTTTTCTTATAATTACAGTTGTCAATGGTGCATGTCCCTGCATAATTTGGTATCAAAACAAGGTTTGTCTCGTAGCACTCTATCCAAATGATTTGGTGTGATAATTTTCTTGGTCGGGGGAGTTTGTCAGTTGATTAACGTGAGAATTTCATTGTCAAGTTGACAACTTTTCTAGATAAAAGTGTCTAATCTAAAACAAAAATTGTCTCACGTCAACTATTCAACCTACAAATAGATGCCTTATATGTGGACATGCCCCTCTCATTGGTAATTATAGTTTTTAAGGGTACATACCCTACATTATTTACTTGTCAAACTTGATCACGTGTAACTTTTATTTCAAAATTGATAATTTTACCTAATTTGTCAATCCTTAGCTATCATATTTCCATTAAAGGATCAATGCTATTTGATCTATTTTTTATAAGGATAGAGATGAGATTGGTGTGCTCACGACCACTCTTAACATAAAAAATTACAAATATATTTTTATGATGAGAGAGCATTAAATAATGTAAAATACATATGCTTAACGTTTTTTTAATTTATCTTTTACTATAATAATGTATTCTGACACATTTACAACTCATTTATACTCTTCTTTTCCCCACCTCTCTTTATTTACTATTAGTCTTGTGTTTAATCTTATTGTACAAAACTTACTAAGTTTTCATCATAATTCCATCATCTATCTCAAATCAAATATACCTTTTATCACACAAATTCTAATCATTTTATCACAATTGTCTACAACATAGAGATATATCTAAATGATTATTTAGTTTTCATCACCTCATATATTTAGTTGAAAATTAACTCTACGTTTCAACTTGAAATTTGTGTGATTTTAACATCGTTTCAAACTAAACTTAAACTTATGCGTTATTTTTAATATTATTTCTTATTTGTTCATATATCATCTTTTGATGTTAAACTAAAGGTCATGTTGTTTGACCTCGTTTAATTTTGATTTTCAGATTGCATCATTTAATATTTAGGCACAATTTAACAATTCAGATTGCATCATCTAACAAAGGTACATATATATTCCATTGCACATTTCACATCCAAATAGACATGTCCACTCACTCGAATAGTTTCAAGTGTCCAATCGCGAAAGGTCAAATTGTTTGACTTATTCCTAAGTGTCCAATTATAAAAAGTTATATTAATTAACCCAGTTTAATCTTGATATTCATATCCCATCATTTCATATATTGGCGCAACATGGCAGTCCATATTGCATTATTTGGTGAAGGTACATATATCTTCCCCTTGCACATCTCACATTTAAATAAATATGTTCATTCACTCGAATGGTTCCAAGCATCCAATTGTAAAATATCATGTTGTTTGACATACTTTAATTTTAATCTTCAGATCACATCATTTAATATTTGGACGCGACTTGACGGTCCATATTGCATTCTCTGGCGAATGTATGCATCTCTTCCATTGCATATTTCATGTTTAAATAGACATGTCTACTCACCGGCACCCCCACATGAATAGTCTCGTCCAGTTTTTGAAAATTTTTCAATTCACATATTTAAGATCCATTAATTCCAACAAATTATATCCGAGAAATTTAGTATTATATAATTATTTATTTAATTTATAAGTCTACAAAATATATTTAAAATAATTATTTATAAAAAAATGATATTTGGAGACTTTAATGTAACATTTAATATAACACTCTCGTATGTGTATATTTTGTTATGTGTTTAATGAATATAAGTGTTTGTATACACTAATTACACATAATATTATTCTTGTGAATGGGTTAAATTAATTAAAAAATACATAATTCTGAGGATATAATCGAAACGACAAAATATTAAAGTGTCTACATTAAAAAATATTAAAGTATAAGAGTTCAATTAATTTAAAATTATATAATTTAGGAATGTATTTGAAATGACAAAAAATTTAAGTATTTAAATAAAAAAATACAAGTACATAAATCAAAATATGCATTTAGCTATTTTTAAATTATATGACGTGAATATTTGGATTCACAAGTCCATACTATTTACCTCTTTCATCATTAAGTTTACTAAGGTAGCTTTCACTTTTATCCCAATTGAACAACTATTTGTAACAACTTATTTTGTCGCCTCATATTTGCCTTTGTCTCAATGGATGAAATGTAACATATTTTATTCTCTATTTTTTCCTCTAGTAGATGTTGATTTTTGGTTTCTCAATCCAATTAATTCTAGTGGAGTTTAGGTTTTTTTTTTTTTCTCTTATATTCCATCTCTCACTTTTTTTTTTTCATTCTTTGTATTAGCACTAGAAGATCTCTAAATCTCGATCAAATAATGGATGAAGTTCACCATTAGTGTTTGATGGTTAAATCAAGCTACAATTGCTGATGTTTAATTCTCTAATGATGTGATTGGGATTACTTTGCTTCGATTGAACCCTAATAATTAATTATTGATGTTCAATTAAATCTCTATACATAAAATTGAACTTTAACGATCGAGTTAATTTTTTAATTTTAGACTTTAAATATGCTTAGAATGCACGGGAACAGGGATTGATGATATATATGGAACGAGAGAAGAAAAATAATAATAAAATAGTTAATTTGCTCTATTTTTAAATGTTGGGGATGTCATTGTAATTTGTCACAACCAAGGTTTTGTCAATTGAATTTAGCCTTTCCTTAGAGGCAGTTTTTATAATTTACCCTTATTTTTAATTGATTATGTGCTCTTTTTTGTTTTGTTAAAACAACAAAAACTGCATATTTGATTTAAAAATATTTTCATTTCTCAAAATTAAAAAATAAAAAAGCGTTTCATATATTTATAACAAATTATTAAAATATTAAAATCACTTTTAACTGACTAAAATATCATTTACTATAGAAAATTGTTAGTTGATCGCATATGCTATATAGGTGAAAGGGGTGGCTAATCGGTTGAGTGGAAATAAAAATACGAGTTTAAAAATATTTGATTTTGAATTTTTAAAACAAAAAAATATTTATTTTTACTTGAATTAAAATAATCTATTATATCAAAAAAGTTAAAATAATATGGAAAACGTTATTTTTTTATATTTAATATCATTCTTCAAAATATATGTAAAATCAATATTAATGATCCATATTTTTAAAACATTAAGAATAACTCTTATATTTTCGGCCTTTATTGTAATACACCTAACATATCATAAGTATTTAGGGATTTTACAGACCATGCTACTTGAACATAGAGACATACAAAAAGGGTTATCGAAATACGATAAAATAACAAAAATACCATCGCACAAATTGCAAAACGGCTTCCCTTTCCAATCGTCTCTCATATCTTTCTTTTCATAATCACCTCTAAGGACTGTTTGTTGCCGTCTCACATCTCGTGCGTCAATTATTGTTGCATTTTCCCTCTCTGCAGCGAGAATGATGCAACTCTGATCAGTGCGCAAGAGATGAGGCGACAGAGGAAAGTAAAAACAGATGATAGTTGGAGATGGCTGTAAAAAATGAAGAGAAAGAAGAGATGACTAAGGAAGGAAGAGTAAATTTATAATTATATGAGAGATATTTTCGTCATTTAAAACCATATAACTCAAAGTATAACTTTAGATGTACCGATAGCATTTTCTTTACTTTCAATAACAATAAGAGAAATTTTATTCACAATCAAATTTTTACTCTTCGCAGCTATAAGTAAAAAAAATATTATAATTACTCTTAGTAACTACTTTTATTACTCTTCACTGTCACTTATATTCTAAAATTACCCTCTTTCGCATATCTCATACCTCGCGCACATCCACAATCCACACATCGCCTTCTTTACTCGTCGTCTCTTTCACTACTCTGTCGCCTGCTGTTTGTTTGTCGTCGGAGTTATCTCATCTCACTAGAATTTTCAGGTAATGAATTTGATTTTTTATTTTACAACTGGTTTAAGTTCGAAGGTTTCAGTGCGATTGTCGAGAAATTCATGGTTCCCCGAACCTTATATTTTTAATTTTTATGTTTTATTTTTTAAAAAAGTATTCGACAAACCTAATTTTTAATTAAATAGTGTTGATTAACATTTTTTTTTATACTTAATTTTTGTATCTAAGTATTGCACTTGAATAATTTAATTTAAAAAAAACAAAAACATATTTTTTATACTTTATTTTATGTAAAAAAAATATATTTTTTACATAAAATATGTTTTTTATCTAAGTATTGCACACGAATAAATATATATTTAAAAAATAATAATATTTTATGTAAGTATGGATTTCCCGAACCCGTGGATTCAGGAAATCAGTAGTTCTGCGAACTCAAGGGTTCGGGGAACACATCTTTAATTTTTTTATTTTATGTAATTATTTTTCAAATGTATTTTTTAATTAAATATTTTTTATTAACATGTTTTTTTATACTTAATTTTTTTATCTAAGTATTGGACTTGAATAATTTAATTTGTAAAAAAAATAAATGTATATTTTTTCATAAATTTTATTTAATATACGGGGAAATTGATAGTGACGATTTTTTTTTATATTTTAATTTTTTATAGTGATGATTTTACATCTTTAATTTTTTATATATTTTATTTTTTTATCCAATTATTTATAAATTAAAATAAAAAATATTTGTAATGTTTTCCAAATCCTAAGATTCGGGAAACATGGTTTTCCCCGATTCGAGGAAGCCCAAATTCCTTGAATCGGGGGGTTCGAGAATCACGGCATTCTCCGAACCTTAGGATTCAAAGAAGCCCAAATTCCACGAATCCTAAGGTTCGGAAAGACTTTCCCTAATGTTGGAGTTTAGGAAATATGATTTTCTAGAGTTTTTCGAATCCAACTTCCTGACCTCCTACAATAGATACTAATACATACATACATATATTATTATAATTTTCAAAACTTGTTTACTTAGTTATCCGTATAATAATTTGTGGTATTTTTTTTAGTAATTGTTATATTTCTCGTTAAACTCTACCTACATCGTCGTTGACATTTAACTGTAGTAATCTATGGCTAACTCTGACTGACTGAGTGAAAATAACTAAATAATGGTATACGTGAAACAATAGAAATAAGTGATCTCTCTGCTATGGCAAGGAGAAAATAGCTTTGCAATGGCGAGCATGAAATATTAAGAAATGAATTACAGAGTTTGACCGGTGAAATAATAAGAAATTGAGGCCTCCTGAATCCCAGGATTCGGGGCCTTTAGTGCGCCCTGGGGTTCGGTGGCCATTAAGGCGCTCGAACCCTGGAGTTCAGGAACCTTCAAGCGCCCCGAACCCCAAGGTTCGGGGGGGCCATGAACCTCGACAGCCATGGCCTGTCAATTACTGTATATATATATGTATATGTGTGTGTATATATACATATATTTATATTTGTGTATGTGGTGCATATGTAACTCTTGGAGTGTGTTTGATTGCAAGCATGAAACTTACATGGAAAGAAAATAAGTTTTAGGCAATTCAATTACTTATAAATTATTTACATAGAAATGATCAATTAAGGGTGTTTGACTACATTTTATTTTTCATAGAATTCTCTCCTCAAAAGCCATTGGTCTTCTCCCTCGACCTCCTCACCTGTCTGTGTGTGTCTCTCTCTCTCCTTCTCCCAAACCTACTTCTCTTCCTTGCCTTTTCTCATTGCCGTTGCAGTGACCATTGCTGTCGCCATCAAAGGTTGCAGCGACCGTCGCCATCGCAGGTTGCAACGACCTTCACCCCCTCGTCGTGACTGTCCATCTCTTTCTCTCTCCCCACTCATCCCAAATCGTTTATTCTCCCTGCCTCCCCCATCGCCGCCACCGCCGCTCTCTCTCGCTCTCTTACTCGCCCTCTCTCTCACTCACTCATTCTGTCAATCCATCTCCGCCTCCCGTCACCGACCAGTCCCTCAAGATGACATCATCGGCTAGCCCCTCAAAGCCGACATCACCCAGGCAATCCATTTTGTTTTTTGTTTCTCAAAGCCACTGGTCCATCATCTCTATTTTCTCGCCTGAAAACAATTTCTTTGCCTCCCATTGATTTTACAGTAAAAGTTGAAAAAGAGAGTCACGTGACTTTAAGTGGAAAAATATTTTATATGGAAAATTTGACTAATTAAACACTCTAAAAGCTATAATTTGAGTAAAAAATAGTCATTTTTCATGAAAAATGTCAAATCAAACAAGCCCTTAATGTATATATATATGTGTGTGTGTGTGTTTGTGTATGTATGTGTGTTGTTTTACTATTATATTTTTATCTATTTTTTAATTTTTGACTGCATCGTATATGATATTTTGTATTATATTGTATTCGTTATGAATATGTGGGTGGCAGATAATTGATTGAGGGAGAAAATGGTTGACGATAAAAATGAGTTTTTAAAAATAAAAATTTTAAGTATATTAAAATATCACTGCGTAGAAACAAAATGTAATTACGAGTAGAATTTCTTAAGAATAATCATCAATCAAAGCCAAGAGGGCAGCCCCAGCGCGGTACGAACGATACAAACGAATCGAGTATCGGACTCTCGGCGATCTCTTGATTTCGGAATTCGGAGCACGAAGGAAGTGGGTCTGTACGTTTCCCGAGTATCTGTTACTGAATTTGCTGCTCTCACTCTCTCTTCAGAACCGTTTCTCCTTTTTCTCGCTCTAAAAGTCTACATGATTCTGTGACCTGGGCCGGCTTCGGGGCAGGGAAAGGAGTTGTGGCTTCTCGCTTCGACAATGTGAGTCGTTTCTCAGCCAGGGTTGACCTTTTATTTAGCGATTTTGGGGTTTTCTGTTGTTTGATCGTAGGGTTTTCGTTTTCGTGCTTATAATTCTAGGGTTAGCCGATGGTCCAGTGGATACTCGTGTTCTTCTTGTTGAATATGGCTTTGGCTTTCTTTTAAGCTGCAGTGGTGAACTAACTGTTCCAATTTATGTGGTTGAACGTAGTATTTATGAATTCAGCAATGGAAGGCTGGTCAAACACTTATCCCTCTCCAATTGCTGCCAAGGCTTCACGTTATAGCTCCAATGGTAATCCCCCCCCCTTTCTCTCTCTCTCTCTCTCTCTCTCCTGACTCTAGCATTTTTTTTTTTTGGGCGTATGAATCTATCCTTATCAGCTGTGGGTTAAGTTACGAGATGAAGGGTATGTTTGGAACTTGTGGAATGAAAAGGGAAGCTTGAAGGAGAGAGAAATTTGGAAAGTCATTATCCTCTTCTGTTTGGGGTTGCAAAGAAAATGAAATGAAATGAAAATTGCAATACAACAATCAATCAATCACAAGCCTTAATCCTACTAGATGGGGCAGGCCACATGAATTCTAAATCTCCAGCCATCTTTGTAGATGGCCACATCCCATGATATTTAATCTGACGTGTTTTATGTTGGATGTCGCCACTCAATCTTGAACGTTCTCTTTTAGGCTTTTTTTGAGAGAGAGTTCAAATGTAATGGAATCTATAATATTTTCTATTTCTTTAAAAGAGTAGGGGATGGAAAAGTAATGAATGTAAAATACTCTCTCTTTTGTTTGGGAGAGCTAAGAAATGGATGAAATGGAAAAATATTAAATAATAAATTACAATTAGTACCATCTTAATGTAAAAATAGCTTTTTGTTAAGTTAAGGACAAATATGAATCTTTATAAAGTTATTAAGGTTTATGTTGGCGACACACAAACATGGAGGTTTTCATCCATTCCCATTCTGTTCAATCCTCCCTAATTTAAGGAAGACAAAAAATAAAGTTTTCTAGAAGAATGGTTGGAAACACATTGATTTTCATTCACAAATGGGAGTACCCTCTTCCACCTTGTTTTGTTAGTCTATCCGTCTATCTCAAACACACTTTTACCTGGGCTTTGGTCTGATTGTGAATGGTAGGAACATCTTCAACATTAGAGGTTGAATGGATTATTCAGCACTATAACAACTTTATTTATAAAATAGAAGATCTCAAATGAGTGTCATTCTTTTTTCATTATATATATATGCAGTTTTATCCATGAAATTATGCTTATTTTCATTGATGTTTTGTGAATACATTTATCATTTGTGAACAGATTGGTTTTACAATGGACGGAAGAGGATGAGAACGCTTGGTGAAGAGAAGCTTCATGACAATAAAGGTTCGTCTGCGCATATGAGTATTGGATCTGCACGGAAGAAATCACGAGGTGCTTCACATGTTATTGATTATTCTGACCCATTTTCAGTGTCTAATTTGTTGGGGGACGTTGAATCTGGTAAATTTGGAAGTGTGACAAAAGACATGAAGGACCTTATTGCTCAGAGGACACAACTGCTGAATTCTTTTTTTGCCATGAATCCTACACTTACAAATGTGGAATGGAGAATGGGGGCTGAGGTTTCACAGGTGAACCATGTGGAATGGAGAATGGGGGCTGAGGTTTCAAAGGTGAACCAACCAGTTACTTCTCTGGCTCAGGAGGATGTCATTGACTTGGATGATGACAGTGTTGTCAATGATGTTCCAGCCAATCTTCCAATTGTTCCTGTTGTGGTTATTGATTCAGATGACGAAGTTATAGGAGATCAAAGATCCTGCAACCCATATCAGGAAATTGTCTTGAGGAAACCAGATAGGGAGTTCCTAATGAAGGATTTTTTTGTAAGTTTATTTTTATTTCTCCATTTGGTTTTGAATTCTTTACTGTTGTTAACAAATGCACTATTTTTTTGGCTGGAGCAAAATAGAACACGGACAAGAGGCAGATGCAGTACATATGGTTTTAACCAGTTTTACCTGTCAACCTATACATACAGTGAGAGAAATTCAGGGTAATGAGTTCAGAAGGAGTTTGTATTGATGGATGAAGAGTACGGATCACGGTGGATGTGTTACCGACACTGAAGTTCGTGTTGGAATTAATTATTTAGTGATATACTTTTGGGAGAGATGCTTCTTTGCTTTGTTTTCTCATGATGATACTTGTTACAAATAGGTGATAAATAGGTTATAGGTTGGCATGTGGTACTGGATTCATTGTTAATTGGATCAAACTTGCATGATTTGTTTCTTAAAAGGACTACATGCGCCAGTCCTGTAGCAATGTTCACATAATATGTTACATAAACCTTATCAGGTTACGCATCTGATAAGCAAGTCATTTTATGTTAAGGACCTTGATGCTATTAATAAAATGATTGTTTTGGGGTCACACATTTGGTGCAATTCAATGTGCTGACCTGAAAAGACCATACCTTGTTGGCACAATTTTTCCCTTAGCTGTTGGAGTCCTTTCGCTACTCTACAATATACTTCCTGACCTTTGTTCTTGAGGAATGCATTTTGCAAATCCAGATCTCTTTAACCTTGAGAATATCTTTATAATTCTGCAAAGCTGTGTTTTGTATTGATCTTAAAGTGGTGACTGGTGAATGGACTTGATGATGCCTTAGACTGATGTTAGACATGAGTAATTGCTAGTATCGCTGTTTTCAACCTTTGCATAAAAATCATGTGTGATACATATTGGTTCAATACTTTACATACAATATATTAATGCATAATTCCCGTTTTGTATGCTTAATTGACTAAGCATTTTCCATTACTCAAATAATGTGGTTGCTGCTAGTTGAACTGTTTTCTCAAACTTGGCAGCTAGGTCTTTTCGGCAATAGTCCCTTGCATTTTGTATGCTTGAATATAATAAGCAAATTGCTGGTGTAAGACTTGAGTGGACTTGTGGTAAAATGAACTGAGGGATATATTTAAGAGGCAGGCTTGGCTCATAATCCAAATACTTAATTTCATTAGCCAAATGGGCAAACTTTCTTGTTTCTTGGTTTTGATGTGCAGTTATCAATATATATTTACACACACACAAGAAGACTCTTGAGCCTTAGTGCAACATATAACTGTGGATTCTAAGTATAAGATATGTGATCACTACTCTCTTCCATGATATGTTTTGTATTGTCCTTTCAAAATTTCTGTGGTATGAAGTTTTATTACCCCCTGTCTTATCATGCGAATGACAAAAAGAGAGGAATGACTTTATTATGTTGAAAACCTTCTCTTGACGATTAAGTTAGCTTGTCTTGTTATTTTTCCTCTTTCCTTTCTATTTCAGCATTCTTTATTTGTATTTCAGCACTATAGCACACTACTTGTCATTCCATGTTGATATTCTGTGTGCTTTTGATGCAATAAAGATTGGAATTATTAATACATGATATCTACAGATTAGTTTAGTAAGATTGAGGGCAATGGTAAATACCATATACTAAAGGGCTGTTTAGTTGTGGAAAATGATTTCCAGTTTTCTATCTCCAATTTTCTATAAAATCTCAACTTTTCATTTTTCATTGAAAATTTGAAAAACGCATTCAAATGTTAGAAGTACAGAAAACTAATTTCCAATCTAGAAAGTTGGAACACATGTTCAAAAGAGAGAGGAGGGTTTTTTTTTTTTTTTTTTCCAGGTGTAACTTGTGTTAGAGAAGGAGATGGAGATAATCTGGGGAAATTTTTGTGGAAAACTGCATTTTCCAAATTTTCAAATTAGTAAGGAAAACTTAGAAAACTCATTTTAGGAGTTTTCCATGTTCAGTTCAAGTTTGGAAAACCGCATTTTCCAAATCTCTGTTTTCTATGTAGAACATTTTTGTATTTGAAACTAATTTTCCATTTTCTGTGGAGCAATTTTCCAGAAAAGTGGGGCTGTTTTCCACAATTGAACAGCCCCTAATTCTTGTTACATGAGAGATTGAATATTTTTGCCTTTTTTTTATTCAGTACTTTTGATTTCATTACCTTTCATTTTATTATATCAGCTAATTGCTGCTGTCACTGCATGTACAGAATATGGAAGATGCTAAAAGTCGAAGTTTGAAGAAAGACAAAGTAAGGCTTACGTCTGAAAATGAAGCTAGTAAGGACAAAGCTTCTGAAAATGAAACCAGTAGGGACAAAGGTGTTTATCTTGGGGTAAAGGATGATATGGAAATTGAGGAAGGTCAGCAAACTGGTTCTGATAATGAAGGTCTAGATGACATCTGGAAGGAGATGACTGTTGCATTAGAATGTTCCAAGGTACTTTGCATTATTATCTTCTATTCATCACCTGTAAAGGTTGAGCACGTATTCATCCAATTTAGTATCTAGATATTGATTGGCCTTCAACTGATGCTTGCTTCTTTCACCTGATGGCTGTAAGGCTTTTGCTTCTAAATTTGCTGCATGTTTATAGGACAAAGAATTTGTGACAGCTTCTTCAATAATTAGTCTATGAATGTTAATGCAGTGATGCTTCTGTTTACTTAGTTTTCAATTAATATTTTCTTGCTTGCATATTTAATATAATTAAAACAT
The DNA here is from genome assembly GCF_014633365.1 of Diospyros lotus. Classification (NCBI taxonomy): domain Eukaryota; kingdom Viridiplantae; phylum Streptophyta; class Magnoliopsida; order Ericales; family Ebenaceae; genus Diospyros; species Diospyros lotus. The sequence continues at coordinate 39,450,097 of NC_068338.1, read as the reverse complement.
GCACACTCTCTTGTAGGTGTCTATTTGGACAAATATGTACTATTTACAAAGAACAGGCTATAAAGGGGCAATGTCTTTACAAAACAAGAACCTGTAGAGTCCTGCATCTACAAGAACAACCAACCAACCAACTTCAACCCCAACCAAGTAAAATGTGTTTTCTCTTTCTCAAATTATGAACGGTGAGAATGGAGCCATGTGATGCAGTTCTTCTAAAGAAGGCCATCCTGGGAAGCTTTCTCAATTACCACACAACTCTACAGTCCTAGAACAACAACAGCAATCACAAGCTACATTCTCCCCTTCTTCCCAGTAATATGCCAATCCTTGAGTAATCCAAGAAAGGGAATCATGGAGTCTATTTTGTTAGCTGCAAATGGTTAAGAATGAGACAGAATACTGAAACAGGGGAGAATCTTCTTGATTTGTCATTCACCCATCCATATATCAAAATCTCAGTTTTGTATTCACATAAAATAGGGCACATTTCTACCTTTAATAAACCTCTAAATGTCTTAGTACTCTTCTCTTGTAGGACTCTCTAATTTCTTAGACTCTTTCCATTCAGACTCTTGAATCTTTTAGAATCGTGTTCCATCACATCCTTTCAATTTTTTTGGTCATTTGTAATCATAATGCTACCCAGACTCCCGTTGAAGCACATTAACCAACACTCACTTTATTCCCAGCAATTACATTATGGTATTGTAAAATACCCTCTTGAGACCAGAATTGAGAATCCCTGACATAAATTTTTATCCCTGATCAACTCTAAGAGATCTGAGAATTCTTGCTGAGAGGCTCGTGCTCACACCAACTGTGGAGCCAAAAACTTTACCCTAGAGCCTCTAACTTTGAAAGATATAATATGATCCATATCTGTCCACATTTGTGTTATACCTTTCCAGACCCCTACACAGTAAGGAGTTGTAATGTGAAATAGATGACCAACCTCCCCCAATTGGCAATGGCACTTGTGTTTATCATTGGCCACTTCATTCCTCCACTAGTATTTCAGTTTGGTTGCAAATAAGGCTATGTTGAACATGCTAAGCTTCCTAATTCCAAGGCCACACCTCGACGAAGGTTCACAAATGTCATTCCGACTAACAAAATTCTTGACCCATCCCATGTCATGCAGAAGAAGTTTCTTTATGGCTTTTCTCATCTATTACCCATTCACATAGCTCTGTGAAAGGGATGTTGTATATGAGGGGATACTAGATACAATACTCTTAATAAGAATGTTTTCTCCTTTTTAGAGATATTCTCTTTCTATTAGACTATCTTCCTTTCAAATATTTTGACCAAGATGTTTCTTAATTGAGCTACTTAGATGGAAAGCAATATGGGTTTCAGAGTCTTTTTCATTTTTGATTTTTGTGTTTATTTAATTTTTAAGGTTAAGCCTCGTTTAGGCTAGTTAAATACATTTAGCAATTGCTTTGCTGGCTAATTTACTCAATACCTTTAGAGATTAAAGGGGAAAAGGTAACAGATCAAGGACATTTCATTTACGCTTAGGGGTGGTAATTAGTGTTAACATGTCGTGCTCATGTTGTGTCATCACTTGAGTATTCGTACAAATGGGTTGACGAGAATACAACATGACTAATTAATTATGTCAAAAAACTAAACACGAATGTGGCTGTCACGACCCGAGGGTCTAATTTTTTTTTTTTTTGAAATTTCAAATGTAATGGCATGAGCCAATAGAATTAGTTGAGGGCAACATTACCAGTCTACCCCTCGGTATAGTTATAATTGCAGGAAAAAGCCTATAAAAGGCTTAGCTACGTGAGGATGGGAATTCATGAGTGAAAATAACATTGAATTCTTTCCCTCTCAAATTCTCTCTACTTTCAAACTCTCTTCAAATTCTCTCTCTCTCTCTCTCTCTCTCTTCTAATTGTTTTGAAATTCACATCTCATTCATGAGGCTTGACATTGTGGTATTAGAGCTGATCATCATCAGCTGTGATTTCGACGTAGAACAGGCTGTGATCCGATAGCTTACAGTCGGCGGCAATTGAATTGCGATCAAAACAGAGACGGTAGATCAAATGGTTGAGGTCACCAGATTGAAACAACTAGAGAACCGTATGGAAGTGATGGAGTTTGGGATGTCCCAAACTCAGGAGGCGGTGTCTTAGAGTAGAGAGGAGGTGCGAGCAATTTGTGATGAATTGCGGGAGGATATGGTGTCATCCAGGGATGGAGTTCAAAGAGAATTGGCAAGGCATAGGGAAACACTGGATCAACGGATTAGCAACGTGATTAGCATGCTGTCCACGCTCCCTCAATTCCGGTTACCATCGGAATTCCCTCCCCGTTTAGTTCTACTAGAGGTCGGTATGTTCAGTTAGGGAATCCTTGCTATACCTCAAAGGGTACCAGAGGCTGGGAATTTGCAATATGAAGATACTAGTGACTAGGTAAGAGAATTCAATTCCCCTAGATCTAGCCAAGGATCAATGCCGAGGCTAGAGATTCCTTTGTTTGAAGGATCCAAACCACGTTGGTGGATCTGTAGGTGTGAGGTTTTTTCAGTACCATAACATTAGAGAATCAGAGGATCACCTTGCTACTGCCTATCTAAATGATGTGACTGATGCCTGGTACCAAGGATGGTCTAGATCTAGGGGTATGGGGGCAAGATGGATTGATTTTGTGGAAGAATTGTGCATCCGCTTTGGGGAGAGGAACATGGCAGATGTGATTGAGGAATTTAACAAGCTTAGACAAGAAAGGACGGTCACTGAATATCAAGAGAAGTTTGAGGAGTTGGGGGTGTTGATGTGGAATGCTCAACCCACCCTCACAGATCAATACTTTGTTTGTAGCTTTATTAGTGGCCTTAAGGATGAATTAAGGTCCATGGTGAAGATGATGATGCCTACCACCATGAGAGAAGGGGCATAAAAGGCACGATTACAGGAATTGACACTAGAGGCAATGTTCAAGAGGAACAAACCTGTGCCAAGGGCACCCCCAGCTGTTGGCCACTTAACAAGAGGGAACTCTAAAGCTCTAATGCCTGTTGTGGCTTCAGGTGGACCTAAGGGGAGCTCTAACCAATCTGCAAATAGGATCACTACATTGGAACATAGAAGGATGTTGGGATTGTGTTATAGGTGTGGTGATAAATACAACCCCGGGCATCAGTGTAAGAGACACTTGCTCAATATGGAAGGAGAGGATGAGAAAGAGAATGAAAAGAATGTAGAAGAAGAAGAGGAAGAGAAAGGGGAAATGGTAGAGGATGCACCTGAGTAGGAGTGGGGTTAGGAAAGGGGTGAAATATCCTTTCATGCACTCAGGGGAGGCCCTACTGATAATTAAGGTTAGAGGGCAGGTGGGAAAGAAGAGATTAATGGTGCTTATAGACAATGGCGGCACCCATAGTTTCTTGAATGAAGCTACAACCACTTAATTGAAGTGTAGAATGACTCATACCACCCCATTGTCAGTGACTGTAACCAATGGACACAAAATGTATAGTCACTGTAAGTGTGCTGATTTTAGATAGATGATGCAGGGACATGAGTTTAGGGCTGACCTAAGGATCCTAGAGCTGGGGGGTTGTGATATTGTGTTAGTGGTGGACTGGATGAGGATAGTTAGCCCATTAACATTCTACTTCAACAAACTAAAAGTGATTGTAGAGATGGAGGGTGTTGAAACATTTGTATTAGATTAGCTTGAGAGTCTCAGGAGGGCATTTAAGTCAGGGGTGTATTCAGTATTTACTTGGTTGTTTCTTCTAGAAAGTTTGTTAGTTATAACAGCTGGTCATGTCTTGTTTGGTCCGCTCCTTATGTTCTATAAATAGGGGGTCGTGAGGTCTCTTTGACATTCTATTTTCATTCTATCTTGAGAGAGCTATGCGAGTATGTGCCGTGTGAGAGAAAAGCTGTTGAGTGCTTTGTAATTGAAACAAGCTTGAGATAGCTGAAAAAGCTTGAATAATTATCCTATAGTCACAAATAAAATATATACACTCTAGCTGCTAATAATTCTCCTACAATTTAGGAGAAGATATAAACTATCTACTTCCTAGAAACTAGCAAATTTTATCTCCTAAAACTTAGGAAATAAATTCAAACTTATACAACAATATCTACAATTTAAAATACAACATTTAAACTCTTGGAATTATCTATTTTTAAACTGGAGCAGCTTCTAGATGATCTCCCGATTCTTCTTATCACTTTTTTCGAGTTTCTCCAACAGTAATCTTGGGTTAACTTTGTATCGCCTAGGGATAGGGCTGTGAGAGAGTGTTCGACAGTGCATGTAATGGTTCTTGTGATTCAAGATAGTGGAGAAGAGGCCTAAGACAGTTTGGATGTAGGTTTCTGCCAAGGGAACTGAATCAGGATAAACTTTTGTGTCTTTGTGTGTATAGTTTATACTGTTATTCTTCATTTCTTGTTCTATCTGTTGTCTATTTACTTTTGAGGGTTGAGTGTTTGAATTAGTGAGGCAGAATCTGGGATAATAGAGGGCAAGAAGCTGACACTTGTAGGTAGCTTGGAACAGGGAGAATGCAAACTGATTAAAGGAAGCAAGTTGTAGAAGTTGATACAAAGAAAAGGGGGGCAGATTACACAACTTTATTCAATCCATGCTGTGGAATGGGATGGAGCATAAAAGGAGGGTGAGGCTCAACTAGTGGGGAAGGAGGAATCCAACTCAAGTTCTTCTTAGGTACCTACTTTAGATCGCTTACACTTACTTTTGGAGGAATTTAAAGATCTGTTCAATGAACCTAATTCCCTACCTCCCCAAAGACCCTTGGACCATGCCATACCCCTCAAACCCCAAACCACCCTAGTTAACATATGAGCATATCGTAACTTACCCACAAAAAAATGCAGAAATTGAGAAACAAATTTCTAACATGTTGGCCACCTCTTTTATTCAGCCTAGCCAAAATTTTTTTGCATCCCTCGTATTGCTTGTGAAGAAGAAGGATGGTTCTTGGAGATTGTGTTAACTACCGTCAACTCAACTTTCATACCATCTGTCAGATCTTAAAGGATTTGATGAGAATTCTTGGGAATTCTCTGAAGAATTTTGGAGAATGAAAGAACAGAGAGAGAATGGAGAAGAAAACGAGAGAGAGAGAAAAAAAATGAGAGGAAAATAAGAGAATGATTCAATTCAATATCTGGATGCCTCCTTACATGTGCTTGTGTCCTTTATATAGGATCCTGCAATTACATTCCCGCCAATCATCTTATTTACATAGTTACCCTCTTCTAGAGTTAGCTAGTTGCTTCCCTCAACTACCGCATGTATATGCTCCCCCTTTTACACAGTATTTCTACTTCTACATATTAGGGCCGTGACAAATTCCCCTCGGCTTGAGATAATTCTTATCCTCAAGAATGCTAAGCAGGTTGGCTGCTTGAGGGAATTGCCTTATCAGGTCAGGCAAATATTCCCAGGTGCTGCTATCAGGGGATAGGTTTGACCATTTCACCAGCACTTGAATGATAAGGGGCCCCGTGCTTGTATAGTACTCGGCTGTCTAGGATAGAGTTGGGAACCGTCGTGACATCTGTCTCGACAGAGAGTTGTGGTAAACTGGAGGATGTCTGTTGTGTTCCCATTGATCTTTTGAGTAGAGAGACGTGGAAAACCAGGTGAATTCTGGATCCTTCAGGGAGCTGTAGTTGGTATGCTACATTTCCCACCTTAGCTTCAATCACATAAGGCCTGTAATACCTGGGGCTTAGTTTGTTTACTTGACCCTTAGCAATGGCCTTAAGGTGGGCTGGTTTGACTTTGAGGTATACTCTTTCTCCCACAATGAACTCCCTTTCGCTTCTCTTCTTATTAGCGTACTGCTTCATACGATTTTGGGCCAATGCCAGCTTTTCTTTGAGCTGTTGTAACACTCTCTGTCTTTTCTCCAAATATGCCTCTACAGTGGCCACCGTGGTGTGCTCCCCCACTGCTGGAAGTAGTGGAGGCTGATGTCCAAATAATGCTTCGAAGGGGGTTCTTTTGATAGATGCATGGGGTTCGTATTGTACCACCATTGTGCCAGGGAAATCCACTTATGCCACCCTTTAGGATGCAAGAAACACAAACACCTCAAATAGCCTTCCACACATTGATTGACCCTTTTCGTTTGGCCATCCGTTTAAGGGTGGTACGTTGTAGACATTTTAAGCTTCACTCCTAGGGATTTCATTAGTTCCTGGCAGAACAAACTTGTAAAGATCTTGTCCCTATCTGAGATTATCGACCCGGGAATCCCATGCAGTTCATCACTTGATCCAAGAATGCTCTAGCTACTTCTTGGGCTGAGTAGGGTTGGGTTAGGCCAATGAAGTGTGCATACTTAGTGAACCGGTTCACCACCACTAAGATGCAGTCCCTCCCTTCTGACTTAGGAAGACCTTCAATGAAATCCATACTTATGCTCTCCCAAGCTTGTGCAGGTATGGGTAAGGGCTATAATAAGCTTGGCTGAGCCACAGTTTTATATTTGCATATGCTACACACGTCACACGCCATCACATACTCGGTCACATATCGTTTGAGGTGGGGCCAATAAAAAATTTGCATCACCTTATGATATGTGTTCTGAATTCCCAAGTGCCCTCCCACTGACGACTCATGAAGGGAACTCAATATCTTCTTTCTCAATTCCTCGTTTTCCCCAATTATGACTCTACCTTTGTACCTCAATATCCCTTGATGCAATGTGTACCCTGGTTTTCCCTCGGGACTTAAAATCAACTGCTCCAATAACTCTTTCAATTTGTCGTCTCCTTCATAGCTTGCCTCAACTTCCCGGTACCATTCGGGGGTGACCACAGTAAGGGTGGCTGCTTCTCCCTCTTCTGGGCACATCTAGATAGGGCATTAACAACTACATTTTCTCTTCCCTTCTTCTATTGTATGCTGTAGTCGAGACCCATCAGCTTAGACATTCCGTTCCTTTGAAGGTGGGTATGAAGCTTTTGCTATAACAAGAATTTAAGACTCTCGTGGTTAGTTCTAATTATAAACTGACCTCATTCCAAATAATGTCACCACCTTTCAACTGCCATTATCATTGCTAGGAGCTCCTTTTCATATACACTTAGTCCCAGATGCTTAGGAGACAAGGCCTGACTAAGATAAGCCAACGGTTTCCCTTCTTGCATCAACATAGCTCCCGCCCCCGTGCTACATGCGTCAGTCTCCAGTATAAATGGCTTACTGAAGTTTGGTAGCCTAAGCACTAGAGCCTTGCTCATAGCCACCTTTAATTGTTCAAATGCCTTCTCCGCCTTTGGTCCCCAGTGAAATCCCTCCTTTTTTAACTGCTCTGTCAAGGGTTGACTGATAATACCATAATTTTTACAAATCGCCTATAGTACCCTGTCAAACTCAAGAAACCCCTCAAAGCCTTAATGTTGGTAGGCCTCAGCCAAGCCATCATAGCAACCACCTTCCTTGGGTCGGTACTCACCCTTGCTCCCGATATTACATACCCTAGATACTCACTTGCTTCTGACCAAAGGCACATTTGGACCTCTTAATATACAATTGGCTGTTTCTGAGAACCTCAAATGTAGTCCTTAGGTGTTTCAATTGTTGGCTGAAATTTGGGTTGTATATTAAGATAACCAGAATAAAGTGGCGAAGGTAAGGTTCAAAAACTTGGTTCATGAGTGATTGAAAAGTGGCTGGGGCATCAGGCTCACCAAAAACTCATAATGGCCGTGATGGGTTCTAAAGGCTATTTTGTGGATATCATCAGCATTCATGCGGATCTGATGATAGCTTGAGCGAAGGTCTAACTTGGAAAAATAGGTGGCAATCTTTAATTCATCGAGTAAGTCTTCGATGATGGGAATGAGAAATTTGTCCTTTATGGTTAAGGCATTAAGCTGTCGATAGTCTATACAAAAACGCCATCTTCCGTCTTTTTTCTTGACAAGGAGGACAGGGGAAGCGTACGGGCTTTGGCTAGGTCGGATTAAGGATTGTTGAAGCATGTCCTTAACCATTCTTTCAATTTCAGTTTTCTGGTGTGGGTGGTATCTGTAAGATCTGATATTAACGGGTTTAGAGTTAGGTTTAAAGTTGATTGAGTGATTAAAGGCTCTTTTGGGAGGTAGGGAATTAGGTTCTACAAATAGGTCCTCATACTTGGCCAAAAGCATATTAAGTTGGTGTAAGAATTGTACCTCTGATTTGTTTGAATTTATAGTGTGGGTGGCTATTTTCAGCTCCCCTTCTTGCCCCTTATCATCTTCCATCTCTTCTAGGGTCTGTATGGAGAATAATGTCATGGAACCAAGGCTGGCCCAGGCTAATTTTGTTGCGGATTTATTTACTTGCTGTTTCTCATTATTGTTCAAGTGTGATTCTCTTTTTTCCAGCTGTTAGTTAGTTAGAGAGAATGTCCAGTTGTAAAGGTGGCTAGGATAAGACAAAATAGTTTTTTTTATAAGGGCTGTGATCTGCTGTGCCAGCACCCTAGGACAAGCTATATAAGCTCAATCTTTCCTTGTATGAGATATCAATTATCAAAGAAAGAATACAGATCTGATTCTCTCTCAACTTCTCTCACTCACTCTCGCTCTCTCTCAACTTCTTCTTTTCTTCCCTCAGTTCTTTAGCTACCTCACCCGACACACATTGAACCAGGAGGCTGATTAGCGTCACATTCCATAACTGTGACAAATAATTGGGCTACTTGAGCTCATTTACTTCGGAGCATTCTCTGAAATTTCCTTCTTGTGATCATCTTGCACGTACCATTCTCTCTGCTACCAGTAAGGGTTAGCTTCTTTCCCTCATTTTCAAATGTTACTTCCATCCGATTGAAATCAAAGCTGATAGGGCTCACTTGTTTCATCCAATCCACCCCAAGTACTACATCGCAGCCCCCTAGCTTAAGCAACCTCAGGTCAGTCTTGAACAACTCCCCTTGCATCTCCTAGCAAAATCGAGTGCAGGCTGATTTGCTGAGCACCCTATGGCCATTAGCAACTGTCGCAGATAGTGATTGGGTCTTTGTTAGCTTGCATTGGAGCCTCTTGGCAGTACCCTCGTCCAAGAAACTGTGGGTACTCCCACTATCAATCAGGATCATCAGGCTCCCCTCCTAAACCCTTCCTTCCACTTTGATAATTTTATTGTTGGCTAGCCCCTTAAGGGCATGCAACGATATTTCTCCGTTATCATCCCTTGCTACTTCCATCACTTCTCTTACTCCATCTCCTTCTTCTTCTACTTCTTCATCCTCTCCTTCCAACAAGAGCAACTGCCTCTTGCATTGGTGTCCTGGGAAATATCGGTCACCACATCTGAAGCAGAGTCCTAGTTGTCTCCTTTGATCTGCTACCCTCCCAATCTGTCATGTTGAAGAAGGAACAAGTGCGGTAATTGTCATGCTTCTCTGCCCCGGATTCACCTTTACCAACTCCCTACTGTACCCTTTCACCATCGGTCCTGCCAGTCCTATATCGACTCCTCTGCTCTACTGCCTTTGCTTTCTCATGATGGCTTTTATCAGAACCTTTTGTAGCCTGGCATCCTCAATTGCCTGTTCCATCGTCGTAGGTCTTAACATCTTGACCATAGGTCTAAGCTTCTCACTTAACCCACTCATAAAGCTAAAGAGAAAGTAAGCTTCAAAGAGGTGGGGGTTTAGGGTGACCATTATTGATCTAAGCTCCTCGAATCGGGTCGGATAAGATTGCACTCCTCCTTCTTGTCTGAGTTTATTGAATTCCTCCACCACGTCCATTTTATTTCTATCTCCAAACCTCTCACACAGTTTCTCAGCAAACTCCTCCCATGGACATTCTTCTCTAGCTTACGACCACCCTTGGTACTAGGTGTCCCCTGCATCATTAAGGTAGATAGCCGCCAATGCTACCCGATGCTCCTCTAGAACATTGTGCCAACCAAACATCCGTTCACATTGTCTCACCCACTGCTTGGGATTACTCTCTTCAAACAGGGGAATATCTAATTTAGGCATAGGAAACCCCAGTTGATTAACTGTAATCGGTCCTTCCCACCTTAGATCTATCCCCGTATCCCTTTCTTCTCTTGCAACCACCTCAATTTCAGAGGGTCTGGCATTCCCATTCCTCACTCCTTGCTCGGTTAGCACTGGTTCATATCTTTCTCTAGCAGGAAATCAAGTGATAGACTTACCTGATTTTGGCGTATAAACATCACCATAAAATTCTGCAGTTGGTCTTTGATTTGAGCTCCAACTTCATCCCTGATTCCATCTAATCTTCTCCCCAGACCCCTTAACGATGCGCCCATCTTCTGATCCATTGCCATGATCGCTTCGTGATTGCGGTTGGATCCAATTTCCAACAACTCTACTCGAGCTTGCAAGTTAGTCACCGTCAAATGAAATTGGTGTACATGCGACTCCAAGTTCTTCATTCTAGTTCCCTCCGCCATGGCTGTTGTCGCTTCCCTTGGCCCATATTGGCTTTGATACCAAATTGTCAAATCTTAAAGGATCTGACAAGAATTCTGGAGAATGAAAGAACATAAAGAGAATGGAGAAGAAAACGAGAGAGAGAGAGAGAGAGAGAGAGAGAGAGAATGATTCAATTCAATATCTGGATGCCTCCTTACATGTGCTCGGGTCCTTTATATAGGATCCCACAATTACATTCCTGCCAATCATCTTATTTACATAATTACCCTCTTCTAGAGTTAGCTAGTTGCTTCCCTCAACTACCGCACGTATATGCTCCCCCTTTTACACGGTATTTCTACTTCTACATATTAGGGCCGCGACACCATCAGAAATAAATTCCCAATTCCCCTCATTGATGATTTGTTAGATGAATTGGCTGGAGCCAAAGTATTTTCCAAATTAGACCTTAGATCCATATATCATCAAATCCAGATGAAACCTTCAGACATACCTAAAATAGCCTTTTGAAGTCACCAAGGCTTGTATGAATTTGTTGTCATGCCTTTTGGGCTTACAAACACTCCAGCCACCTTCCAAGCCCTCATAAACCAAATCTTTATCCCATACCTTCGAAAATTTATCCTAGTCTTCTTTGATGATATCCTAATATATAACCCAAACTTGGAACAACATTTAACCCACCTTCATACCTCATTTGAGGTCCTTAGATATAATCAACTGTATGTCAAGTTATCTAAGTGTATTTTTGCTAAGAATGAGGTGGGATATTTGGGCATATCATTTCTGGTGAGGGTGTTAAAGTCGATCCTAGTAAGGTCACAACCATGGTGGAGTGGCCTAGACCTCTAACTGTGAAAGAGCTTAGAGGGTTTCTGGGTTTAACCAGGTACTACAGAAAGTTCATAAGGCACTGTGGGGTTGTTAGTAGGCCACTGATAGATCTTCTCAAGAAGGATGGCTTCCATTGGAACCCTCAAGCAGAGGCAGCATTCTTGGCACTCAAGAAGGCCATGACTCAAGCTCCTGTGTTGGCCTTCTCGGATTTTTCCAAACAATTTGCGGTAGAGATAGATGCTTGTGAGAAGGGGATAGGAGCAGTGCTAATGTTAGCTCCCTAAGGATCTAACGGGTAGTTCTTGATCAATAGATGGAGAGAGAGAGAGAGATATTGTGGAAGAGAAGAATGCAGAGCGAGAGAGAAAGAGAGAACAGATAGAGAAATTCAAAATTACTTGGGAATTTTCATAATAATCCGTGAAAGTAGGTCAATGATTTTTATAGCTGATTCTAACCTCCCCCATGTGCGGGTAACCGCCTACAGGAGCTGGGAATGTACTAGCTGCTAATGCAACAACAAACTTTGTTCAACCCTTTACAACATACTTACATCATATACTACCTTTCTTTTCTACTATATTTAATTACAACTACCTCCCCCCTTACATGTTAGTACATGACAATTACAACCCCCCCCCCCCCCCCCCCTCAAAATTTTCTTGTCCTCAAGAAATGTTGAGAAGGCTTGCTACCCTAGGAAACTACTTGAGGAGATTTGGAAGGTACTCCCAGGTATTATTATTTGGGTGAAGGTTAGACCATTGGACGACTTGATTGATGGGAGCCCCTTGCTTGTAGATTACCTTTCTATCCACGATAGTTGCAGGTTCTCTTATACTGTCGCTAGCATTAGAAGATGTAGGTAGGGTTGAGCTCATTGTCTGTGCTCCAATTGACTTCTTGAGAAGTGAAACATGAAACACCGGATGGATGTTGGAGCCCTCTAGCAGCTGCAGCTGGTAGGCCACATTACCCACCTTGGCGGTAATGGGAAATGGCCCATAGAACTTTGGGTTTAACTTTGAGCCAGGCTTATGGAGTACGACCCTCAAATGACTCGGTTGAAGCTTCAAATACACCACTTGTTCTTGTGCAAAGGCACATTTTGACTCCTTGATATACAATTGATTGATCCTAAGGACCTTAGAAGTGGTTTTTAGGTGATCAAGATGCTTGGCAAAGGATGGGCTATAAATGAGAATATCATCAAAAAACACTAAGATAAATTGGCACAAATAGGGTTAAAAAATATGGTTCATTAATGCCTGAAAGGTAGCTGGGGTGTTAGTGAGACCAAAGGGCATAACTAGGAATTCGTAGTGCCCTTGGTGGGTTTTGAAGGCTGTGAATATCTTCAAGCCTCATTCGAATTTGATGGTAGCCTGACCTAAGGTCTAATTTGGTAAAGACATTAGCACACTTAAGCTCATCAAGCAAGTCTTCCACAATAGGTATTGGGAACTTGTCCTTGATGGTTATGGCATTTAGTTAACGATAGTCAACACAAAACCTCTAGGAGGACCTAGAGGGACTCATACAAATGATACCAAGAGGAGAGAAAGTGATTATAGGAGGAGACTTAAATGGGCACGTGGGTAGAGACGGAAACGGCTATAGAGAGGTATATGGAGGGTATGGATTCGGAGAAATTAATAATGAGGGTAAGTCTATTCTAGATTTTGCTATGGCATATGGGCTCATTATAACCAATACTAGGTTTAAAAAACGGGACGAACACTTAATCACATATAAAAATGGCATATCAAGCACCCAAATAGATTACTTTCTCATGAGACAAGAGGATCGGTTATGTTGTAGGGATTGTAAGGTGATACCGGGAGAGTGTTCGACTACTCAACATAGACTTCTAGTATTTGACTTCCAAGTAAGAAATTGGAAGAGAAAAAATCACATAAAACAAAATCCAAGAATCAGGTGGTGGGATTTAAAATGGGAGAAACAACTAATCTTCAAAGAAAAATTAAGGGGCAGAGGGAATGGAATGGAGAAGGATAGACAAACCAAATGTGGAGAGAAATGGCTAATGCCCTAAGAAGCACGGCAAATGTAGTCCTTGGAGAGACAAATGGTAGAGCCCCTAACCTTAAGGAGTCTTGGTGGTGGAATGAAGAAGTACAATTGAAAATTAAAAATAAGAAAACTTGCTATAAGGCTGTATATCAGTACAACAATGAAGAAAATCAAAAAAATTATAAAAAAGTAAAAAAAGCAGCAAAAAGAGCTGTTAGTGAAGTAAGGTCAAAAGCATATGAGAATCTATATAAACGACTTGATACAAAAGATGGAGAAAGAGATATATATAAATTAGTTAAAGCAAGAGAAAGAAAAACAAGGGATTTAAATCAAGTGAAATGCATAAAAGATGAAAATTAAAATGTATTAGTGAATGAGGGAGCGATTAAGGAGAGATGGAAAGAGTATTTCACAAAATTATTCACTGATGGTGGCTACACAAGAGTTAGGTTGAGACATCTTAATAACTCCGAAGGGGATGTGAGATATACATTTTATTGATGCATAAGTTCAAATGAAATAAGCAAGCATTAAAAAAGATGAAAAATCATAAGGCGGTGGGACCGGATAATATACTAATAGAAGTATGAAATGCATGGGAGAAGAGGGCAATCTCCTGGCTAACGAAATTATTTAACGCAACCCTTAAATCAAAAAAGATGCCAGATGAGTGGAGGAATAGTACTTTGGTTCCTATATACAAGAACAAAGGAGATGTTCAAAATTGTGAAAATTACAGAGTAATTAAGTTAATGAGCCATACCATGAAACTCTCGGAGAGAGTAATAGAGCAGAGGCTCAGAAAAGAAACAGAGGTATCGGAAAATCAGTTTGGTTTCATGCCTGGTAGGTCAACAATGGAAGCTATATACCTACTGAGGCGCCTAATGGAAAGGTATCGAGATCATTAGAAGGACCTACATATAGTGTTTATCGATCTAGAAAAGGCCTATGATAAGGTCCTTAGAGAAGTATTATGGAGGGTTTTAGAGAAGAAAGGAGTTCGAATAACCTATATACAAGCCCTTAAGGACATGTATCATGGTGTAGAGACAAGGGTCAGAACATGTGGAAGGGACACTGAATCGTTTAAAATTACAATAGGACTACATCAAGGTTCTGCACTAAGCCCATACTTATTTGCCCTAGTAATGGATGAACTCACTAAAGATATTCAGACAGAGGTGCCATGGTGTATGCTATTTGCAGACGACATAGTGTTGGTGGATGAAACAAAAGAAGGAGTGAACACTAAGCTTGAGTTGTGGAGAAACAATTTAGAATCTAAGGGATTTAAATTAAGTAGAAAGAAAACATAATATATGGAATGTAAATTTAGTAAGAATGCAAGAGTGGAGGATGTTATAATAAGATTGGAAGACCAAATCTTACAAAGAAAAGACCATTTTCGATATTTGGGATCAATGATTCAAAAAGATAGAGAAATTCACGATGATGTCACACATAGAATTAAGGCAGGTTGGCTAAAATGGAGAAATGCATCGGAGGTGTTATGTGATGGTAAAATTCCATTAAAACTAAAAGAAAAATTCTATAGGATAGCTATAAGACCAGTCTTGTTGTATGGTTCAGAATATTGGGTAGTCAAATACCAGTATAAACAAAAGATGAGCGTAGCGAAGATGAGGATGTTAAGATGGATGTGCGGCTATACAAGAAAAGATAAAATTAGAAATGAAGTTATTCGTAATAAGGTAGGAGTAGTGCCAATCGAGGAGAAGATGAGAGAGACTAGACTAAGATGGTTTGGTCATGTGAGGAGACCAAGAGACGCTCCTGTGAAGAGAGTTGATGAAATTGAACAATTAGTTAAAAAAGAGGTAGAGACAGACTCAAGAAGATTTTGGGAGAGACATTAAAGTTTGATATGAAATATATGGATCTAAATGAAGATATGACAAAAGACAGAAATACATAGAAGTCTAGAATTCATGTAGTCGACCCCACATAGTGGGATAAAGGCTGAATATGTTGTTGTTGTTGTTAATAGCGGTGAGGTAAAAGGGTTGTGGCTGGGTTGGATAATCGATTTGTGCAACATGTCTTTAATGAGTCTTTCAATTTCAGTTTTTTGTCTTGGTGGGTAATAGTAGGACCTTACGTTGACAGGCTCTGTATTTGGTTTCAGATTAATACGATGATCAAAAGGTCTCTTGGGTGGTTGAGAGTTGGGTTCCATAAAAAGGTCCCTAAACTCAATTAAAAGTATATTAAGAAAGTCAAGTCTCTTGTCCCTTTCTTTGGGCATGAGAGTTGTTGTTCACAGTAACGACTATCTCCCCTTCTTGTTCTATACTGTCCTTTGTAGGCTCCAAGATGAATGGAGAATAGTTGTGCTACCTTGGTGAATTTATTTTTGAACATCTGTTGCAGCTTCTTACCCGAAATCATCTTGCATACCCCCACTTCATGATTACCTGTTAGGGTCTTCCTTCTTCCATCTTTCTCAAAAGTTACATCCATTTTATTAAAATCAAAGCTTATTGGACTTACCCTCTTCATCCAATCAACACCCAGTACCACATCACAACCTCCTAACTTGAGCAACCTTAAGTCAGCTGTGAAATCCTCCTCGTTCATCTCCCAATAGAATCCCTTGCACGATGATTGACTTAAAACTTTGCTGCCATTTGCAAATGTTACTGATAGGGGATGGGATTGAGTGACTTCACTCCTCTATCTCATTCCTATAACTTCATCCAAGAAGATATGGGTACTCTCGTTGTCAATGAGCAGCATTATGGGACAGTTGCTAGCTTTTCCTTCCACCTTGATAACCTTGTCGTTGGCCATCCCTTTTAAGGCATGTAATGAGATTTCTCCCCTATCTTCCCCATCAATCTTAGAGAGTTCCTCTTCTTCCTCTACATCGTCATCTTCTCCTTCTAGCAATAGCAACTGCCTTTTGCACGTATGGCCAAGGAAGTACTCGTCCCCACATTTATAGGACAACCCAGCTTGATGCCTTTGTTCCATCAATTTCTTCCATTTAGGATTAGGGGTGGTAGAGGGTAGGGCCAATACCCCCAGCTTGCCAACATTCTGTTCTCGACCTGCTAACCCCTTGTGATTACTCCTTTCACCTGGCTCCTCTGTTTTTTCATCAAAGCCTCAATAATCAACTCTTGTAGCCTCGCAATCTCAGCAGCCTGCTTAATGGTCTGAGACTGTATCATCTTCACTATTGGCCTCACTTCATCCCCTAGGCCACTAATAAAAGTCGAAACAAAGTATTCATTGGACAAATGGGGACTGCGCACCATCATTAAGGACCTTAGCTCTTCAAACTTGAGTTGGTAGGCCTGCACTGTTCCTGCTTGCTTGAATTTGTTAAACTCCTCAATTATATTCCTCATACTCCTATCCCCCAAATCTCTCACAGAGATCATCAACAAATACATTCCATGGACTTCCTTCCTTCACCGCACTCCAACCTTGAAACCATGCATCTCCCATATCGTTTAGGTAAGCAGAAGCTAAGGTGATCTTCTGTTGTTCTGGAACTTGATATAGGGAGAACATCCTTTACATCTCCTTACCCACCATCTCGATTCTCTCCTTCAAAAAGTGGAATCTCCAATTTTGGCACAGGGAAGCTCGGCTGGTTACGATTAGCTTGAGCTCTTGGCCTTTTCTCCCTTGTATTTTCTCTCACCATTTCTAGTTCAAACTCAAATTCCCACTCTGGGAAGGATGGGCTTTGGTCTTTCCCTAGGAGGAAACTCAAGTGAGAGTCTTACCGGTTGTTGAGATGCAAACATCCTCATGAACTGGTGCATCTGCTCCATCATTTGTTCTCGTAACAGAGCACTCTATTCTTGGTTCTCTTCATGCCATCTCTCCATCGCCTGATCAATCCAGGTATCCACTCCTGTTCTAACAGAGGATTTGAGAGTCCCCATCCTTGTTTGCATCTTCGGTGTTGTAACCTGCTGCAACTGGGACTCCATGTGCTTCATTCTCGTTCCATCGTTCGTGGCGATGAATTATCAGTAACCGATCAACGCCCAAGAGCGTGGCTCTGATACCGAATATCAGCTCCCTAAGGATCTGATGGGTAGTTCTCGATCAATAGAGAGAGAGAGATTATGGAAGAGAAGAATGCAGAGCGGGAGAGAAAGAGAGAACAAAGAGAAATTCAAAATTACCTGGGAATTTTCATAATAATCCGTGGAAGGAGGTCAACGATTTTTATACCTAATCCTAACCTCCCCCATGTGCAGGGTAACCGCCTTCATGAGCTGGGAATGTACCAGTTGCTAATGCTGCAGCAACTTGACAACATACTTATATCGTATACTACCTTTCCCTTCTACTATATTTAATTACAGTTACCTCCCCTTTACATGTTAGTACATAACATGCTAATGCAAGAGGGAAGACCTATAGCTTACATTAGGCAAGCATTGGCTCCTAGGCACCTGGGGTGGAGTTTGTATGACAAAGAATTACTGGTAGTGCTGAAGACAATTGACAAATGGAGACACTATTTGGAAGGTAACCCCTTTGTGATCAAGATTGATCATGAAAACCTAAGGTTCTTGTCACAACAAAGGCTACAGTCTCAACTACAAAGAAAGAAGTCTCCAAGCTTATGGGTTAGACTACACCATCCT
Source organism: Diospyros lotus (assembly GCF_014633365.1). Lineage (NCBI taxonomy): Eukaryota > Viridiplantae > Streptophyta > Magnoliopsida > Ericales > Ebenaceae > Diospyros > Diospyros lotus. Next base: position 39,432,163 of record NC_068338.1, on the reverse strand, counting down.
TTACCGCAAGGGAAATGAGAATGTAGTGGCTGATGCCTTATCCAAAAGGGAGGACAGTGGTAGTTGCCATGCCATTACAGCAGTGGTACTTGAATGGGTGAAGGAGCTTATGCAGAGCTATGACCAGACAGATTAGGTGAGGGATCTTTTCCCCCAACTTGCTGTTCAACCCTCGGGAAATCACGGGTATTCATTGTCCAACAGACTGATCAGGTTTCAAGGAAGATTAGTGGTGGGAGATGACAAGAGATTGAATGAGAGGATCTTAAGGTCTCTCCACTGCTCACCACTAGGGGGACACTCAGGGATCAAGGCCACTCATCACAAGGTGAGGCAATTGTTTTTTTGGCCAAAACAAAAGAAGGATGTAGTAGAATTTGTACTAGGCTTGTGAAACATGCCAAAGATGTAAACATGAATAGGTGCCATGCCCTGGTCTACTGCAACCTCTAGAGGTTCTAGAACTAGCATGGGAAGGGATTTCAATGGGCTTTGTGGAGGGGTTGCCTAAATGTGAAGGTAAGGATGTGATCTTAGTGGTGGCAGACCGACTGACAAAATTTGGGCATTTCCTCAGCCTCACACCCTTTTTCAGCCCAAGAAGTGGCTAGGGTATTTTTGGATTTAGTGGTAAAGCTGCACGGGGTCCCTAAATTGATTGTATCAGATAGGGACAAAATCTTCACTAGCAATTTCTGGCAGGAGTTGTTTAAGAAGTTAGGGGTGGGATTACATATGTCAACTGCCTATCACGCTCAATTCGATGGCCAAACGGAGAGGGTCAATCAGTGCCTAGAGGCCTACCTCAGATGCATGTGTTTTACTAAGCCAAAAAGCTGGAACAGGTGGTTGTCACTTAGCTCAATGATGGTACAACTCTTGCTTCCACAGTGCCATCAATAGAAGCCCCTTTGAAATAGTGTTTGGGTACAAGCCACCCATTCTACTCACTATAGCTAGCTCTACTACCAGTTTAGAAGCAGTGGAGCAATATTTGCAGCAAAGGCAAGACATGCTATCCATCCTAAAGGAGGAGTTAGCCACGACACAGAATAGGATGAAGCAAAAGGCTGATAGAAGGAGGAGTGACAGAGCCTTTGAGGTGGGAGATAGGGTGTTCCTTAAAGTGAAAAGGTTCTTGCAACAACCCTTCACAACCGCACCCGCATCCAAGCTTAGTCCTAAGTATTTTGGGGGCCCTATATCATTGAATCTAAAGTGGGAAAAGTGGCTTACAAGTTGAAGTTGCCCCCAAGGGTAAATGTACACTCGGTGTTTAATGTTTCGCGACTCAAAAGTTCCATTGAACTGGGTGCCCCCACTAGTTAGCGACTGCCAACCATGGAAGATGAATTGGAAGAAACCCTAGAGCCCAGGGCTATCCTAGACAGGAGGGTAGTCTATCAAGCAGCAGTGCCCCTAACCCAAGTATTGGGCCAATGATCACAGCTACAGCCGAACCACACCACTTGGGAGTACCTTTCGGAGCTGTTGAAGCAATTCCCAAGAGCAATGGGCCTACTGTGAAATTCTTGAGGACAAGAATTGTTTTTAAAGAGTGGGGGAGTGTCACGACCCGAGGGTCTAATTGTATTTTTTTTCCCTGAAATTTCAAATGTAATGGCGGGAGCCAACATAATTTGTCGATGGCAACATTACCATTCTACCCCTTGGTATAGTTATAATCACATAGAAGAGCCTACAAAAGGCTTAGCTACGCAAGGATGGGAACTCATGAGTGAAAATAACATTGAATTCTTTTCCTCTCAAATTTTCTCTACTTCTTTCAAACTCTCCCTCCAAAATTCTTTCTCTCTTTCTATTCTTCTAATTGTTCTGAAATTCAAGTCTCATTCACAAGGCTTGACAGTGGCTTGTTTATAATGTGACCCAACCTGACTTGATGTGGGGGGGGGGGGGGGGGGATTCCGCTGGCAATGTAGACTAGCTACAACGACAGTGAGACAGAGAAATGTTTCTCATCCTCTGGGCAAAACCTGTGAGAAGATGCCAATATGCACCTGACATCTAGGTGAAGTTCTCTCTTCCTTTGTCCCAAAGAACAACATAAAACAATCAAACAGAAAAAGTTCCCAAAATTCATTCTTAATTTGTTTTACATCCTCAGGGGAAATAGAACCTTATTAATTTGTTTGACTTAGCTTTCTATGCAGGTAAGAAATGGCTTGTATATCTAACTGATATAGTTAACCCAAAGCAAAAAAAAAAACAAAAAATAGATATAGATACAGACTAGGGTCTGAATTACTGAAAAACACAGTTTCCTAACGTATATATTGATTGGTTTGCGGCCAAATAAATCACTTATAGGCATACTTGATGATGCTGTAACAAAAAGCAATTATTATGCAAACTAAACCTAAAGCAACTGATGGACTCCTAAAGGCAAACCTTGAATGGCTTGTGGACTGGGCCTGATTGTGGTGGTCACATATTACTATTCCATGGCAAGTTGCAAAAGGGACCTAAAAAAACTTGAATGGATTGTTTCTCCTTCTCCATAAGCAACTCTTCATCAGGTATCTCCATATGTGATTTCACCAATATGTCACTTTTGAACTTTAATATCTGAATTTCGTGGTTATTGTTTTTCCTTTTGGTTTTTTACTTCTCTGTCTTCAGGTTCTGTGTGATGTTTAACAAACTCTTGTTGATATGGTTATATATATATGTATATGAATATAGATATATCATAGAGTTTACTCAGCAAAAAAGAGAAAAAATTCAATGAATTCCCAGCTGAGGTACCAGCCATGTTTGAAAAAAGAGTATGCAAACAGAAACAATATTCTCTATATGATGCTTATTCAAAAAATTCTATGGAGTCTAAACGTTGATCCTGAAACTGTCTATCATTGTTGTGGCTGGTAGAGTTACTGCAAACGTAATTCTTGGATCTCCAAAATATTAACCTTCATCTCTACCTTGCCAAAAGGTCCTGAATTTATAAATAATGCATGTCTCTTTTATTTATCCTCAAACTCCTATCAAGTCAATGTTAAATGATATTCAATATCAGCACCTGACAAATTCTAGCTTTTGAGTTGGCAATTTTCCATTAATAACATGTTTGTTAAATTAACCTAGTGAGCACTGAAGTCCTTATTGCAGAGTTTTATATATTATTGCTTTCACATTTTGTTGACGGTGATCCAGTTTTCCACTCATTTCAAACTTAATACTCATTTGAACTTTATACTGTCCATCAGGATACTGCCGAAGACCCTTTGCCTTATGAACAAGTAAGAGATGATCAAGATGAGTGTGACCATTCTTTTGTATTGAAGGATGATCTTGGTTATGTTTGTCGAATATGTGGAGTTATCCAAAGGAGCATTGAGACCATCATTGAGTACCAGTATGCGAAGGTATGTATCTAGGTTCTTTGATAACATCACCAAATTTACCTACTTTTTCTCTTTTGGTCATATGGCTAAAATTCCATGCATCATGTTATTTCTGATTTTAGCTGGCTGAAGCAGGATGATGAAACTTTTAGGAAGGTATAACGTGTATTGCAATTTCTGTTCATCCTTGTGTTATTACAACAAATATGCTATCTGCTTTTCAGTCCTTCCAAAGAGCTCAAGCGTGTCACAAGGGGTGGCTATTAGACTAAAATCTGCTCCTCTTATCCTTTTATCAGCACAAAGCTGATTTCACCCAGCTTTGTAAAAAGCTGAGGTGTTGCTGAAAAGCTGATTCCAGTTTTCAGCGTTTTCCTCTTTCCTCTCAATGTATTCTTTTATTCCAGCACATATATTTATATGAAAAAGAGAAAGTCCCTAAGTTACCATATTGCACTCTATAAATGTCCCTACTAAATCCCATGCTGGGGCAAAACCCTGCAGCTCTTACACATGGCCTTGGTAGGCATATTTGTTCATTAATCATCACTTGAATATTAATCAAACTGAACCATGTTGTCAACATTAACGCTTACTTACCATATCATGGCTGTAACATTTTAAAATTAGACACCGGGTCTCAAGCATTAAGGCTACCGAATCGATCTCTGAAATTGGCTTTAAGAGAAACCCCAAAATTCTGTAAACTGGCTAGTACAACTGATCTTATAGTGGACTTATTGACTGTCAAGTTCCTAGGTCTCAGCCTACTTCACAGTTGATTCTTCTCCCATCAGTTGATCATCTTTGTGTTCACTGTTTTGGATGATCATCTGTCACCCGTCCAGCCTATTCTATTTTCTATAGGTGACTAAACAGTTGATTCTAGTTGACTGTCACTTTTGCCTATGACTTGTCATCCCTAAAGTTGACCTTTCAATCTGCCCTGGCATACTTGGCCTTACATCACCTCAATCTCACCTTTAGTCACTTAATCAAGGGCCAATTGCCGATACAAGCCCATACTATGGTGTCCTCTCTAGGGGCAGAATATAAGGGTCATTATTGGCACTCCCTCCCTTTCTAAGATCAACCATATTTATTTGTCATTACCCTCCTTCAAAGGCCATTACAATCCAAGGAAAAATCATCAAAGCCACTTGTCCAACATGGATCATTGAAGATACCATGCCTCCTAACTAGACCATCACTTAAAATGGAATTAAAGGCCTTGTTCTAGTTCACAAGATGGTTTAAATTCATCACCTAACCCACCCCAAAAGGAAGTTTCTTTGGAGTTTCTCTAATCTTCTTTGGAGTTTCTCTAATCTATTGATAACAAAAGGACTAATAGAAAAAGGGACATGGCGTAAGTTGGAATGCTAGAAAGTTCACTTTTTGATTAAAGTTAACCTTCCCCCCTTTAAAAGGTTATTGACCTTTCTGAGACACTAACATCTTTTTGACCAACTCTATTAGACTAGTTTATTATGGATTCTTAGTTTGGTGAGGCTACTGAGTGTAGCCACTATGTAAATATTTAATTTAGTTTTATATGATTAATTGAATTGACAGAATACTGATATTGATCTTTTGTCTCTTTACTTCTCTTTTTCTCCTGTTCTACATTTCTATGCTTTATCACATGTATAGACATTTCCGCAGTTCTTTCCAGGAGTTCACCTAACACATGACCTTATTTGCAGGAGATTTCAATTTTCTAGGATTTCTAACATGTTCTCCAACTGGTTTAACAGATTTTAGGCTATACATAATCTCAAAATTCAATATGCATTCTTGAATTTTTTTTTTTCATTTTCTATTATTCACCCATTTCATATACCATGTTCAACATTACCAAATTAATCAACTTTATAGTTGATGGATGCAACAAGATGTTGCTTGTGACAAGAAGATTAAGCTTTGGTTAATCAATCACATTTTATTTAGCTTGGATAGTTATTAGTCTGATCTGACCATGATAAATGTTGTAACAATTCTTGCCGATACACACTCAAATCTCCCTCAAGACAAATACAATCCCTCACTCATGGATAGAACAGAAATAGGAATACAAGAAAGCAACACAGAATCAAAGCACTCACACACAAGATGAGATTTATCCTGGTTTGGAACTCCTAGATGGAGAACCTACATCCAGACTGAGATGGTCACTTTCTTCACTATCTTGAAAATGAAAACAAAGATTACATGCACTGATTTCTCTCCCAGCCCTATTACCAAGCTGCCTTACCCAGAGATTACAAAATAATACCACTTTTCTCTTCCACAAACACACAGCACATACTTTTTTCACAAGACAGAATGAAAAACGTATTGAGAGTGAAAATAAGACTCCCGAACCCTCTATTTATAAACTATAAAGGGCGGGATATACAAGGACTCCAATAACTGCCTGCAGTTACAAATATAACCCTAACTACCAGACTTCTAGAAGCTTTAATCTAATACCTTCTATTTGTCCTTCCTCTCCCGTGACCATATGTCTAATCCTCAGGCAAATATTTCAACAATAAATTCATTTGAATATATAATGTGGTCGCCATCGAATATTTGTTGCCTGGTGATATATCCAAGTCACACTGTTTTGCTTTTGTGACATTTTCATCTGTTGCCTTCTGATTTTCTTGCATCACATGCTTCTGGTTTCAGAATGTTTCCATCTCAGAAAGCAACATGTAGTTATTTGTAAATTTTCTATTTTCCTCCTATTTAGCAGACCAATTCTATAATTATCTCCAAGAATGGAGATTCGTATCGCAATTAGACCTAATGTGCAACTCAAATTTTATTTACTCCAAAATGCTACGACTCTTGTCTTTCTATTATTAGCTTTATTTGATTGTTTAATTTTTGTCTTCTTCTAAATACAAAGTTGTGTTTTGAGTGTCAATGCCATCTATATACTGGGGCTTTCTTGAGGCTACCTACTCAAATTAGACCGTTGGTTAACTTTAGTTTCAACAGGCTACTTAATTTGCTAAGTAATTTCTATGCTTAAATTGCTTAAAAGTCTGCTGAGTTTTTATCCATGACATGCCTTTCTTATTTAAACTAAATTATATTCTTCCTTCCTCTTTAAGATAGGTTCTTCCTTCCTCTTCCTCATGTTACTGTTCTGCAATTTACTAGATGTCCATGTTCCAATACTCAACTGAAAATGAAGAAGCATTGTCATGTCTGTAGGCACAAAAAGTTAAAGTTTCTCTTAGAACTGTAATATTCTAGCTACTTGACCTGAACGTTTACAAGAGTCTACCCCTACTAGCTTTGCATTTTTTATTAACTAGAATTTAATTCATTTTCATTCTATTCAAAATTAATTTGATGTTACATAATTGGGCTTCTCATATGCTGTGGGTTTCTTTGTTCTTGGACTATTGGTGAAATTTCTATTGCGTGTAAAGGCAACTTCTGTTTGTTCTGATTCTGAAAGATATCCCTTTTGTTTTTAACTTGTCGACAATTTATCCAGTGTATATGGATATATGTCTGAATAGCTGGAAAGATTCCAATAAATTAACTGCAACTAGGAAGAATGTAGTTTTCCCAAAGCCAGAATTGGGTATACATTATATCATGGCCCTTGTATGGTTGTGCTACTGCTAAGTTTTGGTAGCAACAGTAAGGTGTTGCTCCTCCGTGACTAGAAAGAAGGTCACTGGTTTGAGTTGTAAAAACAGCCTTTTTGCAAAGTAAGGGTAATGTTGTGTACAAGAAGACCCTTGCAAAGCGTGACGCCTTGTGTACTGGGGATGCCCTTTTATTTAATTAGCTTTAGAATGTAATCTCAATTCTTATTTTTCTGTATAAAACTGTCCGTAGCAGTTAGTAGACTTCTCTCGCTAGTTGATATTCTCTGACCAATATGATTCACTTCTCTTGGCTTAGGTCACAAGGAATGCACGAACATACAGTTATGAATCCCGTACTGTGAAGGACAAAGAGGCTACTGAAATGTTTCGTGATGGAAGTAAATTATCTGGACATGATTTCGTTGTTGACAACATATGTGCTCATCCCAGGCACAGGAAACAGATGAAACCACATCAAGTTGAGGGATTTAATTTTCTACTCAGTAACTTGGTTGCAGAGAGTCCGGGCGGCTGCATCATGGCCCATGCTCCAGGCTCTGGGAAAACTTTCATGATAATTAGTTTTATGCAGAGTTTTCTGGCTAAGTTTCCCTATGCTAGACCACTAGTGGTACTACCAAGAGGCATATTAGCTACTTGGAAAAAAGAATTCAAGAGGTGGCAAGTTGAGGACATTCCCCTGTTGGACTTTTACTCTGTAAAAGCAGATAATCGGTCACAACAGCTAGAAGTGTTAAACCAGTGGGCTGGTCAGCGAAGCATTCTCTTTCTCGGGTACAAGCAATTTTCTTCTATTGTTTGTGACAGTGAAAACAGTATTGCCGCAATTGCCTGCCAAGAGATACTTCTTGAATTGCCGTCCATTCTCATATTGGATGAAGGCCATACCCCTAGGAATGAGAACACTGATGTCCTGAACTCCCTGAAGAAAGTGCAGACGCCTCGAAAAGTTGTGCTTTCAGGGACTCTGTATCAGAATCATGTCAAGGAAGTCTTCAACATCTTTGATCTGGTCCGCCCAAAATTTTTGCGGTTGGATACTTCCCGCAGCATTATAAGGCGAATATTATCCAGAGTACCTAGTGTGAGAAAACATGTTAAGGCAAAGGGCTTGGAAAATGTCTTTTATGAATCAGTGGAGCGTACACTACAGAAAGATGAAAATTTCAAGAGGAAAATAACTGTTATTCAGGATTTACGTGAAATGACAAGTAAGGTTCTCCATTTCTACAAAGGAGATTTTCTTGATGAATTGCCCGGTCTAGTTGACTTCACAGTGTTCCTTAGCCTCAGCCCTAAACAGAGGCGTGAAGTTGAAGAATTGAAGAAGTTGGGCAGGAAGTTCAAGATAAGTTCTGTTGGAAGTGCACTATATATTCACCCACACTTGAGATATTCCTTGAAGGATTCTTCAACTGGACTCGATGATGCCCAAATGGACCAGATTTTGGAGAAGGTGGAACTCAGAGAAGGTGTAAAGGCGAAGTTCTTCTTCAATCTGTTAGCACTCTGTGAGTCTGGCGGGGAAAAACTGCTCGTCTTTAGCCAGTACCTGCAGCCGCTCAAGTTCTTGGAGAGGCTAGCAGTGAAAATGAAGGGATGGAGCCTCGGAAAAGAAATCTTTGTAATCACGGGTGATTCTAGTTCTGAGAATAGAGAGTTGTCCATGGATCGCTTCAATACTTCCCCTGAGGCTCGCGTCTTTTTTGGCTCGATAAAAGCATGTGGGGAAGGGATATCTCTGGTAGGCGCCTCCCGTGTAATCATAATAGATGTGCATTTGAATCCATCCGTTACCCGGCAGGCCATTGGACGAGCATTCCGGCCAGGTCAAGAGAAGAAAGTTTACATATACCGCTTGGTGGCTGCTGACTCACCTGAAGAAGAAGACCACTGGACCTGTTTTAAGAAGGAGTCAATTGCAAAAATGTGGTTCGAATGGAATCAGTATTGTGGTCAGAACGAATTTGAAATGGAGACTGTGAGTGTATCAGAGTGCGGCGACCAGTTCTTGGAATCGCCGAGGTTAAGCGAAGACGTCAAAGCTTTGTACAAGAGGTTGGTTAAAATTATACTCTTGGTCAATGCTTCGTATGTGGTTGTGGTTGTGATTGTGGTGTTCTAAGGGCTGGCTTGTTATTTGATTTGCAGGTAAATGATGCGGTAGGGATGAGGAGGCATGGGGATGGGGTGCAGATGTGAATTTTGTACATGCTTGAATTTTGTAGATGCGAATTTAATTAGGCCTCAACAGGAAAATTGTTAAGTTGGTTTGTACATATGAATACACCTACCTGGCTACCAACAATATTAAAATGTTCTCTAATTGTATTTTGAAAACTTTGACAATGGTACGCCTTTAGGTTGGTTGGTTGTTGTTTTTTTTTTTTTTTTTTTAATGTTTTAAAATTTTGGATATCCATAAAAATCAATTCTAGATATTAGTTTTGTTTGGTTGAATGTTTATGTTTGATTTCGATATTTGTTATGATGTTTTGGGAGGATGTTAGATCATATCCTGTATCTGGGATATGTTCGTGATAACTGATGGTTGGTTATGGTTTGTAAGTCTTCCCGACGTTTCATGCATATTATTATTTGGGATTACTATCCTTATATAATCTTTCGTTATCGCTCATGTCTTTAATTTTAATAGAGGAGATAAATCGTATATAGAAGTTCTGTTTCAACGTACAGGACAAAATCGAATGATATGAATCTCAGCTTATCGTGACTCAATCATTTAATCTATACTTTAAAGTTTATGTATATTATTACTTGGTGAATAATGAAGACGAACAAGTAATGCATGTTGGTTATGTTGCGAATTGAAGAAGGCACGTGCGTTTTTAATTTTGATTTATAATAATTGAGTTGTTTTTGCTTCAAAATTTTAGAATTGATCGGATTTGTTTGGCTATTAACATGAAACTCAAATAAACTTAATACTTGAATATCTTTACAATTGTGTTGACATTTATTGGAGTAGAAGATAACATAGTAGAGATATTAATGAAATTAGAAATTAACTGTCTCAACCTATTGACTAAGGCTAACTCATGTTAAAAAATTAACCTTTTTTTTTTATAAATTTTAAAATACTCATAAGATTAGTATTTTCAAAATATAATGTTATTAAACATCTTGTAAATTGCACTATGGTACCCATTGTATTAATTTAAATTTTTAATTAATAACATATAATGTGCAAGTGATTAGTGATTTGGAAAACTATAATAATGTCATAAGGTTAATGACTAAAATATAATAAATATAAATTGTCTAAAAATAAAAAAATATTTACTATACTTTAATTATGTTTTAAAATAATAATTAACTTTACTTATGTCGTAAATGTTAGATTGTGTATGTAATGACACCACACACTTAGGAGGTGAATTGGGTGGTTTTAAAATTTTGATTAAACTTAAAGAATTTTAAAGAATTGATGAGGTTTTAGTGCAAAAATGTTGGTGATTGAGAATGATACTTAAAAATAATAATGAAGTGAAAGATAAATGGAAAAATTACACAATCGATTTATAGTAGTTCAGTCCAAATGATCTAATTCACTATTTTATTTCCTAACAAAAGATTCTAAAATATCCACTAAAATCTCATACTTGATCTCAAATAGGCCTTCTAAGTGTCACAACTAGGAATACAATCTTCTACTTATCAAATTAGACTTTCTAGCAACATTACTAGATAATGTACAATAATTTTTACAATAAGAGATTATCTAAGAAGTATATCTCTTGTTTATCAAAAATTAAATATAGAGGTTTGAGCAAATGATACAAATGTTATACAAAAGCTTTTGAGAGAAAAATTAAAATCACTTAAGAGTACATGAATGAGATTGTAAAATTTAAACATTCCAATAAATTCTCTAAGCATCCAAATGCACCATTAGATCGGTATTTATATGTTTCACCTACCATTTGAATTTATCAATCGTTAATGGAGCCGTTGGTTGTCATAAATGATCTGTAAAACTAACATTTAAAGATATCTGTAACAAAAAGATTGAACATGATTAAGAAACGGCCAACTAATTAAAGCAAACATTAAGAAATGGTCGACAAGCATAGCAAAAATAGTAAACTGGGTTAAAGTCGACTGATTGGATTTTATGCAGTAGCGATCGATTGTGCTTGGTCGAGAAGCATGCATTTGTCCGATCAACTAGCTAAGGCAACTGGTCAACCAGATTTCATGTGTGGTCAACAACTTAGGCCTTTGCATTTTAAAAACATTGTTTCAATTTTCAAGTGCTTCAAAACCAATTTGGATGAAACAAATTTAAACGGTTCTGTTAACATAAAATCTTAATTTTTCGAATGTCATCAAGAATTTTTAGAACGAGATCTTGACATTAGACGAAATGGATTTTCATTTAAGTGCTTATAAAATGATATAGACACACCAAATAAATAATTATTTAGACAAATTTTTTATTATAAAAGTAATATAATTTTTTATCATCAAAATCATAATAAATAGCAAAACAACATTAAGTATTTTAATGTAATATATATCACTAACATTAAAATAGGATGATGCGAGCCTTGATGCTGCATTAACTTGGAACAATTGGAGATTAATATGATACACAAGTGCCCCACATCTCAAATTCAAATATCATAAATCTCAATTACAATCTAAGATTGATGGATCAGTTGGGAATGAGTTTGAAGCGAGGCCGGGCAAAAGCCGGCGCCGGATCGTAGTGTCCATAATCTCCGGCATTATTTCTCAGAAGCCTTTCTTGGATTCTATTATTTGTAGTGGCTGCCTCTTGCTGTAATACTTCATGTTTAATAATTAATAATAATAATGAATAATATATTTATATATATATACATACACATAAAACAAATGACAAAAAAAAAAGGAAATTAATTAGCCAAAATGGACGAGTGAAGTTTCAAGAGAGAGATGAGTTGTAAACCTTATCATCATAAGTTGTATCATCTTCCTCGGCCAAATTGTTGCTCTGTTGTTGGCCTACAAAATCTTACATTATTATCAAAATAATACGATCATTTATTTTTTAAAAATGTTATTAGTGTATATGTAACTACTCAATTCAGTAGTTACAGACTTGTCGTATACACAAGTGTTATTAGTATCTTAAGATAGTGTTTGTTAAAATGAATAAGATAATACTCTGTCAAGATAACTTATCTGTAAAGTTTAAGATAAGTTATTTGAATGGAGAAAGGGATAAATATCTTGAAAGTAACTGTAATAGTCTGCCTCTCAAAGCTCTCTTGTTAGTATAGGAGATCCGTGAAAAGGTCATCAAAAAAGTGGTACAGAATTAAACTTAATTGGAAGCAAACATCCCACCACCAAGATATAACACTAATTTCTAAACAACTATTCGTTTCATCATGCATCCCACTTTTTTAAGACAATAAGTTACAACCTTCGGCATTTACAAAAGAAAGATCACTTCAAGCTTAAAGCACAATGACTACTTTCCTTACAAAAATAACAAAACACCCGACACCTTTTTATCATGAAAGTTTTGTACACAAGATTATTACCCAAGAATCAAACACAAGCTTCACTAGGCATACTTGTCGAAATTTAACAAATATAATCAAAAATACTTTTGTTCAGGATGTTTTTCATATCCTATCTTTTTCGATCTATATCTTGATTAACAAATGCTACTTAAATGTACTCATATTACGAATCATATCATGTTTATATATATATATATAATTAAGAACTCTTTAACTTCATATTTCATATATTTTGATGAAATTAAAAGCTTAAAAAGAGACTTTTGAAAACAAATCTGATCAGTATTGAAAGTGAACAGATGAAATGAAACAGAGATCACCAACCTGCAAATGAAATTGGTAGAAGGATTAATGCTAAAAGTGAAAGGAGGAGGAAGAGCAGAGCAATCTTCTTGAGAATCCTCGATCTTGATAGATGATGCTTCTTTTAACAACACATCATCATCAATAATACAACAAAACTACTCTCTCTCTCTCTCTCTCTCTCATATGTGGAGAATGGAACAAATTGGATGGTTGCTTTATATAGTAGAGATTATTAAGCTTATCACAGTGGGAGTCTTATTGCAATGCAAAGATGAGTGTGACCACTTTGCTGTTGTTGGGGCACTAAGCCTAAGCCTAAGCCTAAGGAATGGTGGATTAATTAATAATTGAATTATTACTACAGAGTACGGATCTCTATGTAAATTGAGTGTTTGGTAATCTTTTTGTATTTAATTCCTTCAAATTAATATTAGTTTCAATTTGTCATATTTTTCTAATTTTTTAATGGTTTATATTTTGTAAAGAATTTCTTAAAAACCTTCAAATTTTTTACTTTTTTTTTTTTAACTTACAAATTTACGACATTTCTTATCAATTATTACGAAATGTAATGACTATTTTTATGAAATTTTTCTTCGTGAGGATTTAAGCTTTGGGAAGATATATAAGATTAACATATCAAGTACGTTTTTGTAATTATTATTATTAAAGTATTTAATAATTAATTATAAAATCTATTATATTTTATAATGAGCTTTAATAATAAGAGTAATGTTAATTATTCTCTTAAAGAGAATGATTAAATAATAATAATAATAATAATAATAATAATGTATTTTAATTTTTAGATAAGGTACATTTACTTTATTATATTTTATTTTTAATATCTAAATAATTTATTAATTGATTAAATGGGTTAAAAAACACGGTTCATTTGTCATTATTTAACAAATTATTTAGATATTAAAATTAAAATACCATAAACACACTTTATGTAAAAATAAGATATATTTATTATTATTATTATTATTTAATGAGTCATTCTACAGGGCCCGACGGGTCTACCGAGCGGCTCACAGGAAAGGGACAAAAAGACAATTTTGCCCCCACCCACTTTGCAAATTTGCAAAGCGGGCCACTGCCCCCCTACTCTGCACGTCTCCCTTGCCATGGCTGCCGCCTCGCCTCTCCGTTGCGCCTCGCTGCTGTCGCCTCGCCGACAATCAATGCAGCGACTGTCGGTGAGGCAAGGTGAGGCAGTGATGGCATACAGGCGACGAAAGCGAGGCCAGGCGACAGCAATGAGGCGCGACGGCGGCCATGGTAGAGGAGACGCGTAGAGCGAGGAGGAATCCATGGGAAAGGGAAGGAGAGAGCAAGGCGTGGGGGGAAAATCGTCTTTTTATCCCCTTTCAGTAAATCCGTCGGTAAGCCCATTGGGCTTTCTAGCATTTTCCTTATTTAATTATTACCTTTAAAATAATAATTAAGATTACTTATAATATTCTAAATAGTTAATAATGTGCTTATAAAACTTAATATTAAATTCAAAGCTTTCAGCAAAATTAAATATGATTCTAAAGTCATGAATGTTGAGCATAAATGTCAATATCGTGCCACCTTTAACTTAATTATATAAATCTTTTATTCACCTATAAACTATAATAAATCTAACTAAAAAACGTGACAAAATATATATTTTATTTTTATTTTTTTATTTAGATATTTAATTTTTTTGTTATTTCAAATTAGGTTTAATTTATTTTTCTCAATAAATATGTCAAGTTATGAAATTGATTCAAAATTGTATAGTTCAGAAGTGTAAATGAAATAACAAAAAATTTAAAGGTGTAATTAATTCTAAATTATATAATTCAAGAGTTTAAATAAAATAATAAAAAAATTAAGTATTTACGTAAAAAAAAAAAAAAAGTGTATAAGTACAGAATCTAAAATACATATTTAACTTAAAAAATGTGAAATGATTCAGTTGTCGACACCTTTTAATAGAATAATTTATATGTAATCAAACTTAAATATATACTTTATTTGTTTGATTTAAAGGGACGGTGGCCCCCATGAGTTCTTCGTAACTAGGAGTACTCCAATTTTCCCAATAGGTCTTTTTTTGTTACGAATCAGTTATAAATATCGTATAATTCTAGCTAGACTGCAAAGGGTCCATAGCTCAGTGGTAGAGCATTTGACTGCAGATCAAGAGGTCACCGGTTCGAACCCGGTTGGGCCCTCTTCCCTCTAAACTTCTGCTGGGTAGTTTTGCTTTTTTGGGTATAATCCGAACCAATTACATATTCTGCTTCATTGCCAAGTTACCTCCTACTGCATGTACTGTGTTCATCATCCATTCCACTCAGTTCCTAATTTTCCAAATTTTAATTTTATCAATTTAATTATCTCATAATATTTGAAATATGTTGCAAAGTGAAGGGGTATATTACTCATATTACCATCAAAATTCAGTTAATAAATCATGCCCAATAATTATTAGTATTAATTCTTATACATGTAACTTTTTTGAATTATCAAATCATGAGATCGAGTCATGTAAAAGCACATGATGATAGTACTAAGTAATTACATACATCATCTTTGACAAAAACATATAACACGACAAACATTAATTACAAAGAGATGATTCCATAGAGTTGAAATTTCAAAATAAAAATCAGGCAAAGTTCTTTTCTACCTCCTTCTTGGACGTTGCTTACCTTTGAAGAACTCCACAACACAACCAGCTTACAGTCCAGGACACATCAAATTAATGGAGTTGATTTCCCTCACATTTATCATTATAATCACATCATAATTAATGAGCAACATTAACAGTGTTGTATTGCTCTACAATTATTCTTTACTGGGTTCATTAATAATCATTAATCATCAATCATTAATTATTTATTTGTATATATATATATATAGAAAAGAAAAGAACAGACACACACACATATATGTGGATATATATATATTGATGAAACTCATCAGGCGGCGGCGGCTGCTGCTGCTATACTCTTCCATGTTCCTTCACTCACTCCTTCTCACTTTGATGGGCAGCCTGGACAATGAGGTACTCTTTCTCCTTCACAAGCCGCTCTTTCTCCTCTTTCAAGCGCCTTATATTCTGCTTCATTGTTTGTTGCCTATCTTTGGGTATGTAGGACTGGCCGAGCACCCGGAAACGCTCCGGCTGCCCCAACATGTTCTTCCGCATCAAAATCTCAGCGTCCTTGCGCTCGATCTCGTTCTCGATCTCGTTCAGTCGACGAGCAATATCCATGGATCGATACACAATATTTGATCTGTCAACCCGGCCGATCTTTTAATTTCCAATCCAGATCGTTGCTATATATATACTTGTACCTAACCCGGCTGGCTTTGGTATTGTATGTCACGGAATTAATTAGGCCACGCTTGCGACGCTTGCCAATTGCGTCTGGGATACAAATTGTTTCCAATGAGAAGATAACAAATACGATCGAGACAACAGTGCCCCTGAAAACAATGTCTCAAAGGTTTTGTGTCGAAGCAAGAAATGGAAGAATTAACGCAATTTGACAAAAATGTCACTGTGTTCTAAACAAGGTTATAATTCTTGGGCCTATGATCAATGAGAGAAATTTTTTTGTATATTTATAGGGGGAAGAGAGAGTTGGTACGTTAAAGCTTTTGCCTTTTTGTTTTTGCGTTGTTTGGAACACATGTTCTCGTTTAATTTCGCAGGATGGATGGGATCATGCAAACTTGGCCTTAAAGAATACTTTAGTTTGAACATCACCAATATTATTCATGCAATGTAGTGATCATCATAATTAATGTATATATGATTCGTCCCATTTAATTAAACATGATGGTGAAACTTTGTGTTTTATTGTTTATTTTTCAAATCATTGTGTCTCCTAACAATTCACTCACATGGCGTGGTAAAGTCAAGCAAACAAGATCTTGGCTGTAAAGATTAATTGATGTTGTCGCTTAGGAACAGTTTGGTGCTCCCTGCCAAACTGGTGGGGGTGTGAATTGGGTGCCTCTATTTTCTTTTGTTTGAGAAATTTATTATTATTATTAATTACTGAAAATATAGACAGTATACGTAATAATAGCAAAATAAAAAAGTTCATAGAACAAACTAAACAGGTTAAAATATAAAACGTACGTAAACAAGTTTTAAGAGATTTCTGACCAACAAAACATCCTAATATAATCAACTAGTCTAACAAAAACAAACAAAGCAATTAATATCCAAAAAATAAGAGAAGAGGGGCTAATTTGAATTAGCTTTATATTAATGGGGTAGTCTCGTTTTAGGTATGTTTCAAAAAGAAAAAGTGTTAAAGCATTTTATTCTTTATTCCTATATATATATATATATAATTTTTCTATCTCAAAAGAAATGATGAGATTATTTTTAACCAAAAAGCTTTAAATTTGGGTAGTCTTTTAGACACTTTTAAGCTAGATATTGGCTTAAATTTGTGTAATAAATCAAGGATATTGTCGCTCTTATTCTAGCTAGTTAAAATTTGAAATTCTATATAGAACATTCATGTCAACAATAAGATCCTATGTTTGTTGGTATATAGCCTCCTTACTTGGATGATGTCTATAGACTGGCATTAATGGCATATAGTAAATTTAGTGATAATTGAAGCATATTTAAGTACAGTTCTTTTATACCCAATATAGAATATGCATGAAGGAATAGATGTCCCAGTTGATCTGAATATAGAACTTGGTCGTCTTCTAGTTCTCAGCTCAGCACTAAACCATTGGACTACACCACAAAGTTGAACGAAACCAAACAATAGTCAGCTCCACTTTGTTAAAGTGCAGGGAGTATGAAATCTTCAAAGAAAATAATATATCAATTCCGAAGTACGTACGTAGAATTATCAAAGCTCCAGAAACTAACATATTCTATAACCCATCAAATTTGATACAATAGCAGCAGATATGCATGAAGTTGAGCTCAAAACTAATAAAAGTTGGTAAATAATTAACCCAAGACCTGAATCTAGTTGTAAAAGCTAACTAAGGCTTATATAGTAGTAAATGAGTTAAAAAGTCAAATTTTGTTAGGTTCATATATACTCAAACTCTGACTTGGTATCAAGCTTGAACTTAGGGCTCAAGTTGAGTGTTGTCACGATTTAATTTGCTAGGTTTAGATCGCTGGTTTAAATTAATTAAACGTGTTTCAAACAACCTCTTCATAAGTTCTAAATTTAATATTTATTTAAATTAATATATATATATTTCATATTATATTAGTACAACATATAAAATTCATATATTTTAATATATGTTTAAATTTTGAATAATTTCCCCTGAATTGAAAAATATAAGTTATAAAAAAAATACATTATTTTGTAATAAGTTTATTCAGAGCCTAAACAAATCAAATTAAAATTTCAACACGAACTTATTTAATTTAATAACTAAATAAATAACTTTAATTTTTAATCGAACTTCAAATAATTCATAAACGACTATATATGTTTATCTGTACGTGTATATATATATATATGTGTGTGTGTGTGTGTGTGTGTGTGTGGTATATGGTATGCCAACCAAACTTTATCTTTAAGAATATTTAAGTTTTTAATTAAGATGTAGCAGTTGATTAATTATTAGGTGTGGTTGTTTGCTGTAATAATGATTATTATATCAGCATAATAATTCACTTGCATGAGATATATAGCCCAATGTAGCTTTGAGGTCTTCTTGGTTATGAAGATCAATTATCATGGTGAAATTAGGTGGCCAGTTATTAGGTGAGGATGAAAATCTGCACCAACCAACCAACCAACCCCCCATCGCCCATCTCCCTAGCTAGCTCTCATAATTAAACTTACAGCTTAATTCCATAATACACATGCAATAATAAATGTGAGCCATCACCTTGCATTTTAATTTGTATTGCTACGAATTGAGGGTGGGTTTTGAGTTATAATTAATCATAATTTTTTATTAAAATTTTTGTTAAAATAAAAATAATACATTCACAATCATGCCTTAAATCTAAACACCTTGTATGAAACTTAATCATACTTAACTTTGAAATAATAATATCGTCGTCTCTTTAGATTTAATATCAACCCCCTTATAAGCGTAACTCAATCTCGATAAAATATTTAAAAGTTTATTTTGTTAAATATGAGATTTGAATTATAAATAAGAAAATGACCTTTATTTTTACAAAATTCCTTTTAGAACAAAATTAATTGGGGGACTGCAGTTCATCTACATCAAAATAATATATGCACTTAAATAAGATTACAAGAGATTTATGATCACATTTATTTTATAATAAGGTAGCGTTTGTTAAAATAAGTAAGATAAGATTGTATTAATATAAGTCTATAATGCTTTTCGTACTAAGATATAGAATGGTCAAGATAAGACTGAGAAGTATTTTAAAATTCTTATCAAATTGTTAAATTTTTTAAAATACAACATATATGTCATTTTTTTTATTTGTAAGATTCAAAATAAATTTATCTAGAAATGAAAAGATAAATTTATCTGAACAATTCAAGATAAGAAATCACATAATTTTTTTTTTTAAGAGTTGTTAAATAAATATTGATGTGGTATCACCTAAAATTACCAGAATATCCCTACGCGCTAATGGTCTCACTTGCCACATGAATCTCTTGAGAGACTGACACGTGGCAAGTCAACAATCAGGAGCGAGCTCGAAAAATTCGAGCCAGGCCGCAAAGACCCATTCCAACTTGACCGAGATCCTCAGGAGTCGCGCCCGCTCCTCACGGGTTTTATCTCGAGTATCCCATAACAGGTTCGCCTAAAAAAGACAAGAGTCCTCACCAGGTATAACCAAGCTCTACAACTCTTACATTTGTTACGACTTACGTTTATCATACTGATTTGACCGTCGGAGTCCACCTGGGGGACCCTAGTCCCGTCACTCCGTTGTCTTGCAGGTTCTATCACCGAGGTCCGATATCACCAAGACCAAGGCATTATTCTCGAGATCCATTCGCAAAGGTAGCACGTGGTGGTCGGTTTTAAAAATCATCATCAAATATAATAAAAAATATTTTTATTTAAAATATTTTTTTTTATATTCTACTTTCTGTTTTTTTACTCATATGTAATAAATACTAACTTTAAAAAATTGAATAGAAAAGCATTGACTTTTTCAAGGCGGCTCTCTACTTTGAATAAAGTAAAAGTGGTGGAGTGGAGAATGAGCATGGCAGCATCAGCATGCGAAGACTTCCATCATGGCATAATATGTAATTAAAAGGTTAATTTATTTAATTTGACAAGCTGGAAAAATATTCTGGTCTAAAAGAGACCCGACCCAATTGCCTTGATTGATGGGCAAAAGCAAGCAACACACGGTATCTCTGTGGTCTGAATGCTCCTTTCATTTTTACCAATCACCAATGCTACTTGGCTTTTGATTTTGACTATTACTCCCCCATTCCATTCCTACTAAAATCTGAATCTTCTTTTGTTTATTATGCCAACTAATATTCTAAATTACTCTTAAATTTCACTATATTATATCAACCGCTCTTAAATTTTAAAAATTACACTAATCTCTTAATCATCAAATTTTTTGTAGAAATTAGTATAATATTATAAAATTTCGTGTGGGCTCCATACATCGTAAATCTAACCTAATATAACTTTTAAATGATAGGAATAGCAAATATAATTTTTGAATGATATAAAGTCCTTTATATATTCATACCAAACTTGAGGGGTATGTTCACAATAATTTATTCTTATTTTTAGAATAACTTAATCTTTTTATGTTGCACTAAAGTGATATAATTATATAATAATGACACTTAAAAGAGAGGGGTGAATTAGATTATTTAAAATTTTGATTTAACTTAATTTTTTTGACAAAAAAATAAGGATTTAACCAAATAAAGATGATTGAATAGATTGCCTAACAAAATAAATATAATGAAAAATAAAAATAATGGAGACACAAACAAAATTTATAGTGATTGAGTTAAATGACCTAATTCACTCTCTAATCTCTTTGTTAAGGATTTAAAACATTTCACTAAATCCTCCTTATTTATTATCTCTTCTCACTAAGGATTTTCTTCTCACTAAATTCTTATTTCTTCACTAAAGATTTTTTTTCATTTTCTCCAACATTTTGATATCGATTTTGAATCACATTTAGAAGAATCTTTTAAATTATAGAATTTCGTTTTTCCAATGTCCATCAAAATATTTTGAGAAAGAAATTATTTGTATTTTAAGATGAGTTGAAATTGATTTTCATTTGAAACCAAAATCATCTTATAAATTGATTTAAGACATAAATATAAAAATAATATTTTTCATCATCAAAACAAAAAATAAGAGCAAAATAACATAAAGTATATATTTTTAAAATTTCATCGATCTCCCATCAATCAAAAACTTGTTACCAAAACCCAATTAACTAATAAAATTATTTAAATATTAAAAATAAGATGTAATATATATTTTATATAAAAATAATATACACTCGTTAAGACATAGTAATGTTTTTTTCAACATTTGAACACTTTTATTAGTTAGTTAGTTAGTAAAATATTTTAAAATATAATGCGTTAATTATTAATCAATAGAAGTATTTAATGTTGAAAATAAAATGCATTAAATATTATCACTAGCATATTCTAATTGATTAAACAGTTCAAATACGATATATTTATCATAAGTTAGTAAAATTATTTAGATATTGAAAACACGATATAATAAACACACACTATTTAAAAATAAAATAAAATAATTATTTTTTAACTATTATTTTAAAAACATTTATTAGTATTACCCTTATTTTTAAGGGTAATGTTTTGACAATGGTTAAGTTTCAATTAATACACTTTATTTTTACATAAGAAAATTTGTTTTCAAATCTAAAATAATTTTATTAATTAATGAAATGTTAGGATATATTTATTATTAATTAATTAAATTATTTTAAAAATAAATATATATATTATCTAAAAATTATAGATGTTTATTAAAATTTAAGTATTATGCTTAGAGCAATACCCTCAAAAGTGATTAAGGAAAGACAGCTTTAGTTTCAAAGCCGACAAAATTAGAAAAATTAAAAAACACGCCCCAAACAAACCTTTCTTTTGGATTCCCCCTTGAATTTTAGGAGTCAACACATTTGACCAAACTTTGAATTAACAAAACGGAAAGAAGCGGAAGGACAACACGCCGACAGCGCGAAATCATTGCTCAATTAGAGAATCCGGCACATCGCTCCAAGCCCAACCACGACGGCGGCGGCGTATTCCTCCGCCTAACGCCGCCACGTGGCACTCACTGCCATCCACTGACGCTCGGCCCCACCGGTCGCGGCCGCCTCGTCCTCTTTAATTCCTCCCTCCGGTACGCCTGCCTCGTAGCCGTCGCCAATACGTAAACATTATTACAGATTAATTTTTTAACGTATTTCTTTCGTTGAGTTTGTAAGAAATCGAATTTTACTCGTTCCACTGTGGATTAACGAATGTATCAGCGAAACAGTACGGCGGGCTAGGGCTGGTCCACTTGCAGGTCGATGCATTTATGGCTGTCGGATCAGCATCGTGATTCGAGAGGCCGCGCGATTGGAAGGTTCGGTCTCTGAGGACTTCTTGCTGAAGTTGGAAGAGGATCTTGCTTGCTTGTTGGAAGGTTGAATTCACAGTTGAAAGCTGCTTTGACCGCACCAGGATTAGAGGCCCTGGTGGAGAGTGGAGACTCGAGAGGCGAAGTTATGTCGGGTCCGCTGGATCGATTTGCAAGGCCATGTGAGTTGATTACCCCCTACTCTGTTGTCTTCATGTTCTTCCTCGTCTTTTGGTTCTTCTTTTTTAGCTGATTGGGTAGTAGTCTGTAGTCTGTTAGGGTTTCAGTTTGAAGAGCTTATATTTTATGTTCTTGAATTTTGCGATTTCGCCTTGAGTTGTTGTCGCGCTCAATTTCGCAGTTAATTATATGCCGAGAACCTGCGGAATGAGTTTTCCGGGCACTTCTGTTTGGTTTGTGGCAAAACATTTTCTCGGTTAATTTTAGTGGAAAAGAATTGTTCTCTGGATGTGAAGGCATTTGTCGTTTTGAAGCTGACAAACCAAAGAAAATAATTGTTTTGTTAGATGTAGAGGCATTTTTCGTTCTGAAGCCGACGAAGGGAACGAAAACTTTCTTATGATTTTTCCCTTTTGTGCGGTTTATTATCTGCAGGAAGGAACTATGACGCTTTCATCTTTTGAAGCTAGGGACTCATTTTCTTTTCGATTAGAATTAATTACTGTTTTTGTCATTTACTTAGCATGCTATTATGGCGTTTTTCCTCTTTTTTTTTCCCCATTTACAATATGATACTAATAATGTGATTGCCTCGGTGCAAGATTTCTTATCCTTACCTCCAGATTCATTTGTTTATGGGTCTATGCTGATGAGATATTAAGGAAATTGTGTATGTGCAATGAGAATGGGAGGGCATTTTAGTTTCTATGGCAACATGAATGTTTGAGTTCCTTTTTTTTGGCTGGCTGGGTGAATGTTGATGTCACCATTACATGATGTTTCACTTTTCTGGACTACTTGATACTGGTTTCACACCTGTTGAATTCACGGTTCACTATGTTGCAACTTTGGGCTGCGTACCTCCTGCATTATGTCTTTTTTTTTTACCTTGCGGTTGGGTTATGTTTGCATTTGATATTTCTGATTATTATGCTTTTTTTCATGGTTCCACTTAAGGACAAGAATAGATACTTCCCTACTATTAAAGTAAAACTCAATCTTATGGAACTATAAATTGGTTGGACGCACTGCAATGCATGCAGTGCAGTTGTCTTTATGTCTATGACTACTTGAGGAATATTAAACTCAAATAAATTATTTCTGGTCTAGACCTTGAGAAATAAAAGGCTAAAACTGTTGAAGAAAAAAGTGAATTCTGGAAAATATTTTATTCCATTAAGGTTCTGCATCACCCTTCATTGACTTTCACTTTCATAACAGGCTTTGAGGGGTCCTCTGGTAATGAAGAGAGAAGGGAAAGAAAATCTGATTTTGAGAACTCAGAGGATGAAAGAAGGACGAGAATTGGTTCGCTGAAAAAGAAAGCATTAAATGCCTCAACCAAGTTCAAACATTCTCTCAGGAAAAGGAGCAGTAGAAGGAAGAGTGATGGTCGAGTTAGCTCTGTTTCAATAGAGGATGTTCGGGATGCTGAGGAGCTACGGGCTGTTGATGCATTTCGACAAGCATTGATAATGGATGAATTGCTACCTGAAAAGCATGATGACTATCATATGATGTTAAGGTGCTATTCATTTTTTATTTTTGGTCGTCGTGAAATTTGTCCTTCAATTGTCACATCTTTGGTGGGTTTATCTTTCTATCAAACTGTAAGACTGGAATTATTTACTGATTTGGCTCTTAGGGTCTTGTGGATTCATTAACCATGCATGTTTCTTTTTATGGGAAGTATGCGTTCAAGCTAAGACCAAGAACCAACAGCTTATATCCTTGATTTGCTTGATTTTAGAGATGTTATTTCAATTGCAATACCATCTTTTGAGGCAAAAATATAAACATGTGATTTAGGAAAATGATATTATTCTCAAGATGTGTTAATTTGCTTGTTGAGAAATGCTCCAAGTTTTAACTTAATCAAAGAAAGAAAAAACTGTTCAAATTGTCTTCTTTTGTTACAGTCTCCTGTGTATTTGTTAGATCAAACGAAGATTTCACCTAAAAGTCATATTATTGTTGTTGAATTTGTAATGTTCATAATGAGCTGGAGTTACAGGTTCCTGGTAGCAAGGAAGTTTGATATTGAGAAGACCAAGCACATGTGGGCTGATATGATTCAATGGAGGAACGATTTTGGTGCTGACACTATTATGGAGGTAATTATGTTCCACATTTTGCCTTGAATTTTCTATTTGGTATCTGCCATTTTTTCAGTGCCCTGGATGTGAATTATCCATATGTATTTTGCTTCTTTATGCTTTCATCAGGATTTTGAATTTAAAGAATTGAATGAAGTTTTAAAGTATTACCCACATGGTAATCATGGTGTGGATAAGGACGGAAGACCTGTCTATATCGAGAGATTGGGAAAAGTTGATCCAAACAAACTTATGCAAGTCACCACAATGGACAGGTATATAAAATACCATGTCAAGGAGTTTGAGAGAAGCTTTGCAATTAAGTTTCCAGCTTGTACCATTGCTGCAAAAAGGCACATAGATTCAACCACAACAATCTTAGATGTTCAGGGCGTGGTATGTGGCTTCCTGTGTATTTTCTTAATTGATAGGTTCTGTAACTGTCAACAGCATATGACATTACAATCCAAGTATCATTTCTCATCTTTGCTTTCCTATTCCACTCAGGGTTTGAAAAACTTTACCAAAGGTGCCCGTGAACTTATAATTCGACTCCAAAAGATTGATGGTGACAATTATCCTGAAGTAATCTTCTCTTCCTTTGCAAACAGCATTATGCTCTGAAGTTGAGTATTGGAATTTTGGATTTTTTATGCTCTTTAACTGCTGCAGACTCTCCACCAAATGTATATCATCAATGCCGGTCCTGGTTTTAGGCTGCTTTGGAATACTGTAAAGACTTTTCTAGACCCCAGAACAACTTCCAAGATCCATGTATGTAAATATTGCTTCCTTCCATTACAAGGACACCTATATTATATCCTACAACCATTCACAATTCCCTGATGTGTTTTTTCTGTTTCGAAACTTTTACTTAGGTTCTTGGATATAAGTATCAGAACAAGTTGCTTGAGATTGTTGATGCCAGGTAGTGGGATTATATATTTACTTGGAAGTTTTATTGCTGCTTTCATACTCAGACATTATTCCAATCTTTATAGTTTTGCCTCATGCTATTTCTTAAAACTTAAAAGTTCTGGGTGCACAGTGAGTTGCCAGAATTCCTGGGGGGTACATGTACCTGTGCTGATCAGGGAGGTTGTCTCCGTTCTGATAAAGGGCCATGGAAAAACCCTGAAATCTTGAAGGTTCTGCTTGAATAAAGAAATCCATGTTACTACAGCATTTCATCTTTGGATTGATGTTTTCTTTACCTGAGGAATGATCCTTTGATTGGGCATTATGTTGCAGATGGTTCTTAATGGTGGGGCTCGTTGCCGTAGACAAGTTGTTAAAATTTTAAACAGTGAGGGAAAGGTGGTTGCTTATGCTAAGCCGAATTACCAAATGGTATGACCTGTTGGTATTTTAAAGTTGTTCCACACGGCCACTTCTTATTATGTCATTAGTTTTGTTTATTCTATTGAGGCAGATAAAAAGCAGTGACACATCCACTGGCGAGTCCGGGTCTGAAGCTGAAGATATTGCTTCCCCAAAAGCAACAGGGAGTTATTCACATTTTCGGCTAACTCCCGTTCATGAAGAAGTAGGTTATTTCATGTCAGTTGTCAAGGTTTATAAATTTAGTGGCAGCTACTATTGCTACTAAGATGTTCCCATGAATAAATAGGCTAAAGTTATTGGCGGTGCAAGTCATGCCAGTAGCTTCCCAGGTTATGATGAATATGTTCCCATGGTTGATAAGGCTGTTGATGCTGGTTGGAAGCGACAAGCATCCTTTCAAAAGCCTCATGCATCCACAGGTCAGTAACTCTTGCTTGGCTGTTGCTGATACCAACACACGTTCTTCTTCAATTTTTACATACTAAATGTATGAAACTGCTCAACTAAGTTCATTTATTAACTCCTTTCTAGTGACTTTGATAATTTGAAATTGGATATTTGTAATTGTAATCCAGCATTCCAGCTAACAGTTATCATAACTAGATTAAGGTACAACTGGCATGGTTTTGTTGTTCAATATATTATTTGATATTCCTATGATATGGCATAGTAAACGTTGTGCCACTCCCACTGTTCTGCTTTAAATTAATTGATACAATGCTAGAGCATCTGTCAAACATCCCAGCCAGAGAAAAGCCTGGATAAGTACGGCGGTTCTGAACTTTGAAATTTTTTGCTAGAATATGTGGTTTCTTGTAAATTGATGTGTGTTTTGATATGAGTACCAAAAACCTGATCTCCGAACAGGGACAATTCCACTACCTGATACTCAGAAGTTGCCTGAAGGATTCCAGGCTCGGATTTTGGCAGTGTTTATGGCCGCCTTCATGACACTTGCCATGCTCTTCCGTTCTGCAGCAAGCCATCTAACCAAGAAACTTCCTTTCACTTCATCCAATCATCAGAAAAATACTAAAGAACTCTGTCTAGATTCTGTACCCAAGGAAGAATTTCGGCCCCCTTCACCAAGTCCAGCATTTTCAGAGGGAAAGCTCCTCTCCTCTGTTCTTAAGAGACTGGGGGAGCTCGAAGAGAAGGTTGGCACGCTTCAAGCAAAGCCATCTGAGATGCCTTACGAGAAAGAGGAACTGCTGAATGCTGCTGTTTACCGGGTGGATGCCCTAGAAGCAGAGTTAATTGCTACTAAAAAGGTATAAGCACTATAGTTCAGAATTTTATTATATGTTTGCTGCGGGGACTTATAGAATGTTAGGTATCGGCATGAGTCCAAGTTCGTCTTGTTTCCAATTGCTCTGACCAATTAGCTTTTCCACTTAGAAACCCAACTCATTGGAAGCAATGAATTTCAGTTCATATATATTCAATATTAATTGCCATCATATCCATTACATTGTTGTAAGTTCAGCGAATGAAACAAGAATAGGAAGACATGAAAGGTCAAGTTGTCTGCACATGGAAGGGCTCGTGGATAGCCTAACAGCAAAATTCACTTCCGTGGATGTAGTTGCTCTTCGTACATTTGTCACTACCATAATTGCTGCAGGATTCCGCCGCATCCTAGGACAAGACGGGGGGGGGGGGGAGGTGTCACTTTTCATTCTTGCTTCTCCCGTAGCTTGCAATACACTAGTGAAGAGGCAACAGTTCTTTATATTTGGAAAACAAAACCGCAGTTCAGCTTTGTTGTTTCTAGGATAAAAATACAACCTAAATCGAGTTGAGATTGGTAATAGTAGATATTATAGGGTATAAAAGAATATACACATATAGAAGACCTCTATTAGTTATTGGCCCATACGATATCACCTTACTCTTCTCTACTCTCTAGTACTATTTTTCTGACTGGCAGTTTAAGTATTGTCTTGCCTTTTAGTCTGCATCGTGCATCTTGATGCACGTGGGACTTGTTCCGTAGTAATCTTTCTTCCCCAATGGTGCAATTGGCACATGAGTTGATTGTGTCTATGTATGCTCTTCCAACCAGGCCCTGCACGAGGCTTTAATGAGGCAGGAAGAACTGCTTGCTTACATCGACAGTCAAGAAGAAGCTCTGTCCCGGGTGAGTTAACGATCTTCCAGTTGCTATATCTTATTATTCAAATTTTATTCTCTCTTTCGTATAAAACCTTCGACAATGAGGTTCGTGGCTGATCCGTGTTCTTCATTGCTTGTCGAGCAGAAAAAGAAGTTTTGCTTCTAAGGGATGTTGATTGTGAATGAGACACATATTTATGATTCTGAAGACTCTGGTTCCAGTACATGCTTTTCGGTATACAGCTACCAATATTTGACCTTGAAAGGGATATGTGAAGTTTTACTCGATATGTTTTCTAGACCATATTGCGAGAATTGTGTGTAACAATTTGTCATACTTTGTTCTGATCAGAGCAAATGTTTTGTGAGTTCTCATTTATTTTAGGCCTAAAACGAGTCCTGAAATGTTTGAATATTTGCTTGTGAGAAGAAAGAGTTTATCAAATCTTCTGTTGAATGTGATTTGAACTCTTGACGATGGCAAGCATCTCAAATTTCTTTGATGAGATATCATTTCACCGTATGATAGAATTGAAAATTTGCACGGGCACTAATTTAGGTAAAAATAAATAAATAAATAAAAATTTACCTGTCTCCCACTTATTATTTTTTAAAAAAAAATGACTACTGAGTACTAAAAATAAGTATTGAATTAACACTTAAAATCAAACTTTTTAATAAATTACTACTTCATACAAATTTTTTGCTTTTCTTTATTTAAAGGATCGGTACTTGAATCAATGACTTTTAAAAAAAGCATATTGATTAAATTAACAATTTTAATTTCATAGTAGTTTAGTAATTACTTTATAAATAATAATAATATTAAAAAAAATCATAGATTCTCTTGTCAAACATATGCTTAAGAATTCTCTCTCTTCTCTCTCTCTCTCTCTCTCTATATATATATATAGAAACAAAAATATAAAATAGTTTACAATGAAAAATAAATATTATACAAAAATATTTTACACAAAAAATCATTCTTTATCTTATTTTTCAGTATTTGGTTTATATATTAAAAATTTTCAAAAGAAAATGAAATTTATCTTCAAATGCATAAAAATACTAGTTCTGCATTTGTACATAAAATATGCATGTCAAAGTAATAGATTTTACATATTTTCTTAAAAATGTTTTATGCAAAATATTATATGCAAAGATATGGTTTATATAAAAAAATATTTTTCATCTTATTTTTACATAAAATATTTTTAAAAATAGTTTATATATAAGAAACCAAATACCTGAAAACCTAACAATATTTTTTATATGTGTAATTTCTCGTCAAACTAGTTAGAATATAATTTTCATCTCAAAACCAAAAATAACGCAACAAAATTCTTTTTTAGGCAAGGTATTTTCACGTTTTGACCGCTCAAACAATGTAAAATGCATAAAACATTTTACCAAAAAATGCTTTACTTCAAAAAACAAACATAGTTGAAGTGGCTACATATTTTTCCAAGCAGAAAAGAGCAGGGCAGATGACACCACCACCACTGAAGAATACTGGGTGGCCTTAGATGGCACCTCAAGACCGAAATATAAAAGGGCAAACCAATACTCATCATCCAGGGTAACCCAACGTCACAAGACTGATTTGTTTTGAGAAGTTCACCAAAGCAAACACCAACTCAAGTATAGAATTAGGTAAAGTTATTTAGGGATAAAAATCAATGTAGCCGCCAGTGTCATTAGAACGATCACAATTACATCGTACCAGGATATTTTATGGTGTCCGGAGCTTGTCATGGTCGAGTTGAACAGGTTTCACACATCTGCTTGTTAATTCAGATGGTTCTGCAATTAGAAAACGAAGAACTTCTTCTTCTTCTTCTTCTTCTCGATGTAGGCAAGTAGCTCCCCTTGCCGAACGATGGCATCCTCCAGAGCCTGAATAAGAAATACAATTAGCCTAAGTCTACTCTAGCACCATGTTATCAAAACTAAAAATCCTACACCCTGCCGCGTAATGGTTACAGTTTGCTCCAGACTATTGTGAGAATTTCCTTGCCAACATATGCCAGTGATAAGATCACAATTAATTTTACCTGTATAGCCAATAGTGATTGTAAATCTTTTTTCCAAAAGGAAATGGGTACTTTGTCTGCATAGCGGCTGGATGTTTAACTTAAGAAACAATGTAACCTCTTGGTGCAATTTGCACTGCTATTTTTGCAGGTTTAACCGGCAGAATTCAGGATAAAGAGATGGGTACCTTCTTGGTTGCTAAAAGCTCTTGCTCCAGTACATCAACGCGATTTAGGGCAGCATTGAGCATTTCCTCTTTCTCGGGTGGCATAGTTGCAGGTTGGTTGATAAGAAAAGTCACCTTGTCCTCCATTTCAGCCATTCGTTTCATCATGGACATATATTCAGTGCTTGAGATCATCGATGCTGGTAATTGGGATTTCATCATTGGGTCAGCACCAAACATGGAGCTCGAGTAGAGGGTGGCATCAGTAAGCTTCCTTGGCATGTTGCGAGTCAATCGGACCACAGTGACAATGCCAGCAATAAAGGTCATTAGCCCAGTGAAAATATGATTGCTTATTCCAGGAGAAGGCTTGGGAGCATTGTCCAAGGGAAAACAATCTTTCCCTGTAGAGGGGAGGAAGGAAAAGGAAATCATCATTTGTTATGACACACAATTGAAACAAAATGTGGCTACAGAAACAGATAATGTGTTGTGGATACATAGATTCTTACAAACATCTATGATATTCATAGCATTCAGAGAAATTTTTCTACAAACTTAAACTTGAGTGACATAGCATCAACAATGAATTAGAAAAGCAGTAACCAGATAGCGTAGTCCTTGTCACTTTTCCATGTCAAGCCCTATTTTTTTATCTTAAATATCATACATATTTCAGGCATAGGGATGGTAATGGAGTCTTAAAATTCTCCTAGAAGAACTCCAAGATGGAAAAGTGACTGTGGGTTATTAAGTAATGCTATATTTGTGAACTGTTCCAATAAATTTGGGAGTAATAATTGCTTGGATTGTGAGGAATAAATAGCACAGGAACGTATTTTTTACCTTTGGACAAAGTGAGTTTGTCACTTTGCAGAGCTTTGGTCCAAGTTGCATCCACAGCCTTGTCAACCATTGGAACAAAGTTGTCATGTGGGTAGCGATTAGCCTGTAGAAAAAACATTTTAGCTCTGCTTAATTGGAGACACCAGAACAGAAAGAGAACTATGTCATGAGATATTTAAATATGATCAAAACTTCTCCCATCTCCCTAACTCTCACCTTTCCATCTTTTCATTTCCTTTTCAGCATCTCTCTCCCCCTCTCCCTCTCTCTCTCTCTCCCTCACACACACGCGCGCGCGCAGGCACACACAGTATTTGTCACAATCATTTGGGATTCAAGGCACACATTCATTTACATCAAAGCAATAACATCCTTTCTTATTGTCTCAACATGATACCTTTTAGCAATCTCATCATAGATTGAAACATCGTTCCAAACAAGTACATCTTAGATCTATACAAGCCACAAGTCAAACAACTTGCCTCCTTTCCTAAGTCCCCCTCTTTTTTTTTTTATTCCCAAAATTGATTTGCAGATAAACTACATCACATACCCAACAGGAAGTATTGCCCCTCAACACCAATAGAGCAGTCTGTGTGAGACTGCTGCACCTATGTCCACACCAAAGCTAAGGTCCCACCATATGCTCTAGGCATTGAAGAAGAGGTTTAGCTCCACCAATTACCTACAGAGACTTGAAATCAGGCATTGAGCGTTAAAATCCAAGTTCTAACCAATTGAACCAACTGCTAAAGGTACAGTCCCACCTTTAACTTGTCACTGTTGCATTCATTTCGAATGCTACTCATCCATCCTGAACTCTGACCTGAGTTACATTCTTTTCTTAACTACCTAACATTCTCTATCATACATCATGACAGGCTCTAAACTTTAGTTCAACTTACCAAGACCCCAAAATCACAAAACACATCTGAACACTTGCTTTTCATCCAAACTGCTCGGTCAATGGACCATATCTATCTCAACATGTCCTTCATAACTACTTGATCCACAGATCAAACTGCATCACTTTTTATCTAATCGCCATTTAGTCTAATTTTCAGTTCTTATACTATTCTCTCTTTTAGCTAATGGAACTAATTATCTGTAGCCATTTTTCATACATGGATTTACTCTAAATGTCATTTAATTATTCACAAAATCACATTGATCCAAAAGAATATCATGAGTCAAATATTAGGCATCTTTTTTTGTTATTATATTGATCTATATATCTCTTTGATGTTAAAATGCCAATCAACCAAACAGAAGAGCATCCATTGAAGTTTTAAGATATCTCTCAGAGGCCTTGATTATTTATCTAAAATTTATGATACAAATTTCTAATTAACATTTTAAAAAGTTCAACTTTATCCAAGATAAAGCTAACACTTGTGACCACTAAGCATACAAATATTTTGATTAATTTTCACAGAAAACAAAGATTATCATTTTCTTGAAAGATGAACTTTTCTTCTTAAGGACGCACTCAGATTTTATGGTAACTTTTATTCTTAGGCCAGTACAAAATGTTTTCCCTTTTTTTGAGTCTTATTGGTAAGTTGATAGGCCAAGGCCTATCTTGAGTGTGCCTATTTGACTTCAGAAAATGTTGGTATTATGCCATAACAAAATTAGTTCATCTTTCACCACTGGTTTTAAATGAAACGTGATCTTGCTTGTTTGGCATAGTGAGGCTTATTACTCATATTTCATTATATTTTGGCATGGGAACAAATGGAATTAACAGATCCAGAATGAAATTGATTATATTCCTCCATTTTTCCAATAAAATGACCTTATTATAATGGTTGGGCTGTATCTTATATCTAACACTTTACAAGCAAGCTGGGCAGGCTGTTTTAGGCCTAGTTAATGTTGGGACATGTTTAGCAAGGGCAATGGCCATAATATACTAAAAAATAATAGGTTTAACCTTCATTATGATTACAATTATATTCACTTAAGCTTTACTTTTTCTTCTTATTTTGAGCCTTGAGTATAATTGACTTCCTCATTTTCTCTCCAACAACAACTCTTGAACTCATTTCCTTCCTATTTTAGATGCAGCACATCTAGGAAATATGCACTCCCTACTATTACAACTTAAAGGTAATCCTTTTTCTGTCATCCTTTGACTTTTAATGACAAGCAAAAAGTGTTTTGTTGTCAACAAGTTTATATCAGTTAATTTATTTAAATGCATATGGATATTATCCATTTATCATATATGAATATTCTAAATATAAGTTGAATAACCATCCTCATCATTTGTAACAGTGACCACATTAATAGAGAGGAGATTTTCCTTGTATTCATTTTTATCCCTAAAGCAAAAATATGGAAGACGTAACGTTCCCGCTCAGACATGTTTTATTTTACCATTTGCCATTTTTATTTCGCGTGAAGGACAAAAATTTTCTTAGGCATATCGATGCATGATTATTGCAAAACAATTCAAAATAAGATAATCTTTTACACTACCTTATCCTCTCTATTATCATCCTCAATAATATTACATTAGAAGGTTCTGATTCATTTAACAACTTCTCAAGCCAAAATAAATAGGCACACTGAAGATGAAGTCAAATTGTAATTTTAAATGCATCATTTTCATGTGATAAGAGCCTAGCTAACTTACTTCTTCACGAACAGGAGAAAGTTGTGGATGTGCTGCGTACTCTCTGTGAACCCTGGGTGAGTGACATCGTATATCTTCCACCTCTGCGTCTGAGTTGAAAGAGTGGCATTTCTTCACACTCTATAGTATAATAGAAGTTAGTTATGTTTCAATATTGCATAGATGAAAGACCGTAGAGGTTGGTAACTTCAAGTCCAAACAATAAAGATGATGATCAAAAACCAAAGAGAATTATTCACTGATTGATGTCCAAATAAGACTGGATACCTTTTGGTTGGCACTCTCATCCTCAGAAATTGTCTTCTCATCATTGGATAGAATCAAAGTTTTCTTTGAACATCTGGCTTCACCATTGTGAACCATCTAGATCCAAAAATTAACAAGAAAAACTTGAAGCCTTAGGTAAAAAAATATTAACCATGAAATAAAGTTTTGAAAAGAGGAAGCTACTGTGGAAAAAAGAAGGCAGTACCTTCAATATGTCTGGATCATTCCATGGGCCCTTATCAGAACGCATACAGCCACCTCTGTCTGCACAAGTACATGTACCACCCAAAAAGTCTGGTAGCTCACTGATACAGATTAGAGAAGAAAATGATGCTGTGAGGACCACAAGAGTTATCGAAGCCATGTGTTGTTACACTTATCAAATATTTTTATTTAGGAAGGTAGTTAAACATTGACCATCATAAACTGTAAAGACTTAAATGTTACATTGGAAAGTAGCGAGGCAAAATGGGAGATGGAAAATAATGGCCATATAAATTGAACGATAGAACAGTTACCTGGCATCAATGACTTCAAGCAATTTGCTCTGATATTTGTTGCCCAGAACCTGTGTAAACAATTAATGAGCTAAGCCAACCTGCTCAATCAGAATTAGCTCTATCCAAACATAAATTGATGAAAACAACTTACTTGAATCTTTGCAGTGGTCTTGGGATCAAGGAAAGTTTTAACAGTGTTCCATAGCATCCTAAATCCAGGACCTGCATTGATTATGTACATACGGCAGAGGGTCTACAAAGAACAGAACTACCCAATTAAGAACTTGAAAAAGAAAAAATAAAAACATGAGTAAAGACCATTTAAAATAAGCTTGTCAAAAGAAGATAAGATCTGCCATTAACTTCGTCTGATGATGAAATGAATACCTCAGGATAATTGTCACCGTCAATCTTTTGGATGCGCTGAATAAGTTCCCTTGCAGTTTTACTAAAATGTTTAAGTCCCTGAGGCATCAATCAATGTAATCAAGGATATTGTTTTTTATTATAAATTACTCAATCTGCCATTTTCATTTAACATATGAATTCTAGCTGGAAAAATTACTTTTTCTTTTGAAAAGCAATCATTTAATATAGAATTCATATGCATGCATCCAGAATTCAGAAATTGCACCCTTCTTAGATTTCTGTTAGCCATTCTTGAGATCTAACATTTATCAGGCTTCTGTCTTTCGAATGCACATGGTCAGTAGTCTTGGAACATTTTGCATTTTAAGATCTATTATTATGACAAGCAAGTGGGTGGCTGTTTATTCAAGGCATTTTTCTAGAAAAGCCTCACATACCACTCCCTGAACATCCAGAATAGTAGTGCTCTGATCAATGTGCCTTTTTGCTGCAATTGAACAGGCAGGCAGCTTCACAGCAAAGGTCCTCTCAAACTCTTGCACATGGTAGTTCAAGTATCGCTCTATTGTTGTCACTTGCAGAAGCTTGGTTGGATCAATTTTGCCTAGTCTTTCAATATAAACAGGCCGTCCATCCTTATCAACCCCATGATGTCCTTGTGGGTAGTACTCAAGGACCTCGTGTTTTTCCTTGAAATCAAACTCCTATGGACAAAAGTCATGAAATCAGATAAAGTGGTATCTAGGAAAGGAGCTACCATACATTCGGTTATATGGAATCATTTCAAACCAGCATTTTTTTCTTGCTTACCTCCATGAGCGTGTCAGCACCAAAGTCCTTTCTCCACTGGATCATATCAGCCCACATTTGCTTTGTTTTCTCAATGTCAAATTTCCTGGCCTTCAAAAATCTGATCACCATGCAACAAGTTGGACAGCCTAATTACTGAGCTTGAATCATCACAATATAAGTTGGAGAGCATGAAATTAACCAGACATAAAAGTAGTGATGTCATTACAACACATCCTTCTGTATTTACAGCTATATTGTAGTTCAACCATTTCAAAAGAGTGGTGCTACCTCGTTTGACGCTTAATGAAAATTAGCAAGACAAAGTGCTTTTTTCCTAACCTAGGTCACAACTCAATTTACCATCATAAACATGAAAAAACAAAATACACAATTCAAGTCCATTGACACCAGAAGGAGGAAAAGAAAGAAACCTCAGCATCATGTGATAATCATCATGTTTTGAAGGTAGCAATTCTTCCAATATAAGAGCTTGACGCAATGCATCCACTGCCTTGGATTCCTCTGCATCATGCTCATCATCAAATGCAACGGACATAACTTTACTATTTCGCCTACCCTTCCTTGTCAAAGAATGCCTAAATTTTGTCGAGGCACTAATTGCCTTCTTCTTGAGAGACCCAATTCTTGTTTTTCTCTCATCCTCAGAGTTCTCAGCACCAGATCTTTCGAGACCTGCAACAAATCATGTAGAAAGGATTCGAATACAACAGCTAGTAAATAACAAATATACCATATTATTAATCTAGGTAACCTCAACTACAAAGGTCCGGTTAAACAAATCAATTAAAAAGTAATCATGGTAAATCACAAGATATCTTAATTTCTCCTGGCATAACCATTCCAAAACTTTAGTTTTAGCGTTTCCTTCATCTCCAATATTTTGTTGTCTACTTCTTTGCTCATGAGTTAGAGCATTAATTATTCATCATGAGTTTTTTAATTGGGCTTCCTTCCTCTACTTCTGTCATGGGAGCTTATTATGACATGTTTTCTATCTTCATAATCTGAATAAAAAGAGATGTTTCTTGTACGGCAGCATTACTGGTGTATGAATTACTTGGGTAATTAGTGGATTTATCAAACTAGGATCATTCAACAAAAGACACTAATGAGAACTATTCTGATGTGTTTAAAATATGTAATTAACGCCTATTGATTGAATAAGAAAGAAAAAATAAATCTATACGAGCAGGCCCAATGAATCTCAGAGACTAACAAATAATTTAAAAAAAAATAAGTTTAAAACATAGATATAACTATACAAATTTACCTGGCTTAATAGGCCCAGACATAGTGTCACTCATGTCTGTAGTTTGCAGGAACTCAAGTTGGATGCCAGAAGTGCAAGGAAATCAAGCAATCATACCAAAATGCCAGAGGTTATGACCTTGCAATTTCCACCTTTTACCAAGCTCAAGTTAGCAAAACATATATTCTAGGAAAGGACAATTGCATTAATCATGCAATACCAGTTAAGTTTCAAAAGAAAAACCCTGTGAATCCACCTAAGATAAATTCTGATAACCAACTATATTGTAAATTGCTTGACTAAAATTTTGTTCCACAATCTTATGCCAGCAAATTTTGGATACAACTGAAAATTCAGCGATAAAACACATAAAAGAAAAAAAAAAAGTCAAATGCCATAATTTGAACTAGGATTTGTGAAGGAAAGAGAAAATATAATGCAAACAAATTTATTTCTGTGCATGATTTTTATGAATAACTAACCAGAAAATGAACTTTTTATTATTTATTTATTTTATTCTATTCTATTTTTTAGTGCAAGGAATCCCAGACCGCATAATTGCTGTGAGGCTTGTGAATTGGCTTGGCCTTTTCAAATACAAGGAGAGTACAAACAAACCTAGACTCAGTTTCTTGACTTTCTTTTCTTATCTTTCTCCTTTCTTTTGTTTTCCCTCTACAAATCAATATAACATAGTTTAAAAAGTCTATAATCTTCATTGCATGTTTATGGCAAAGCACGAGCTAGATCAAATTAAAGGGTGTCCTTAGTGCACGAGAGTCCCCACTTTAGAGGGTCAAGAGAGAATCATTTTTATGAGTAGTCTTGCCCTTACTTTGCAAAGTGGTTGTTTCCACAACTCAAGCCCACGGCCTTCCAGCCACAAAGGAGCTAGCCTTACCTTGCCATCAGGACTCGCCCTTATAAACTAGATCAGATGAGTATTCAATTTCATCCTAGATTCATATGATACAAAATATATAAAGTTCAAACAAAATCTGAATAACATAAACCAACCCCACCAAAAATAAATAAATAAAAAATCAGAAGAAGAAGAAGAAGTTTTAGGCCATTTCAGGCAAGACACGAAAAGAATGCTTCTTTGAATCCCTAAAGAGGCATAACTAAGAAATACTAATAAATTAAAACATGACAACAGAGTCCAAAAATGCAAATATCGCTGGCATTGTGATATTAAAGAAAATTCAACTAGTATCGAAGTACAAGAACAAGATCTTACAAGACTTGAAGGAAATGTGTTTGATGGAAGCCAGAGAGCGAGACAAATGATGATGATTATGAATGCTGCAAGGAGAGAATCCCAGATGACAATGGACCCTGAACTATGAGACAGTATTGCGGGAGAGAGAGAGACTTATATGACCGAATTATGCTCTGAATTTGAGGCCTCCCATAATAAGCTCTATCTGTCTGGACGGATACAGCTATGATTCCGGCCAAACCTACCCAATCTCTCCAAATATAGATTAAATCGATATATATAGAGGCACACTGTATATAGAATGTGGAGAGATAAATAGAGAGAAAGCAGAGATTGTTCGATTGCGGTTGACGTGGTCGCCTCCATGAGCTTAGAGCGAAAGAAATATTCGCGAAATGCAAGCCACTCCATTCAAATTCCTCCAATCCTAACCCTAACGCCATTCTATATCTAGCCGACTCTTCAGCTTTCTGCCATTTTTCCTTTTCCCGGCCAAAAAACAACCCCCCCCCCCCCGGGGCCTCTCTCTCTCAGTAAACACTAGAGGCGGTTGCATGTGACTGTCGCAGTTAAATCATTATAAGTTTAGGTTTATATTAATAAATTATAAATTTAATTTTTTATTTTACGTAATGTTTTTATTTATAATTTTTTTTATTTATCAAAATCAAAAACACGAATAACATAAAGATTATCCCAATTGCATGTAAAAAATTAAAAATTTAAGTTTCGCTTAATGATTATATTTTATTTTAATTTTTTATAAAATAAAATTTGAAAGAAAGTACCTCTGTCTAATTGTAAAAATACAATTATTTAAATATTATAAATTTAAATTTGTTAATATAATTATTTTTAAAATAAAATACATAAATAGTATTTTAAGAAAATATTATATTAACAGTAATATAGATAGTTAAAGATGTAAATATAGACAGATAAATTAATATTCTATTAAATATGTAATCGTCACGTTTAGTGTGTGAAATTCTGTTAAATTTTATTTATTCATAAATTGTATAAGTGATAATATATATTTCACATAAACTAATTTATCTAAAAATAAAAAATTAATATTTATTTTAAATTTTAAAACATGACACGAACTCCAAAAATAAGAAAAAATCACTTGTTTGCGCGTCATTTTTTATGTAAAATTTTGTTTAGTGTCGAGTTGAAAATAGAGTTGGGATTGTGGCGCTCCACTAAGGTTTTTGTTATAGTCAAGGCAACTTTTTTATTTTTAATTGCAGCATAAAGTATAAGAGGGGGCATGATGCAGATGTGTTATGTCTTAGCAACTTGCCTTGGGTCATCCCTGGATGATTTACAGATTTTTTTATATTAAATTGAGCAAACTCAAACAAAGATTTATACTCTTCAAATTGTAAATAAGTCAAATTATTCGAAAAAAATTATAGAGTCATAAATACGTTAAGTCATTTGTGAGCAATTTTGTGTTTGCCTTAATAAAAATCCGTTCGAATTAGTTTATTAAATTAAATAAGTTAAATTAATTTTAATTTTGAAACTTAAATGATTAATGAACTAAGTTTAAGATCAATAATGTTCGACTCATTATGACTCGCGAATAGATTCGATTAGTAGCTTATGAATTGATTTGAATAAAGACTCTGTGAACAAATTCATTTATAAATGTATTAATCAAATTATTTATAATCTTATAAATATATTATTTAATATATATTAATTAATTTTTAATTTTTTAAAAAATATAAATGGCCTTAGAGACAGAAATAACACAAAATTAGAGTTTTATCCTCAATCTATTTCATCTTCATAAAATTCCTTATCTTTACTACAACTTGTCTCTCTTGTTATCTCCATTGCCTCTATGATTACCGTTATTGTCTTTATCATCGACCACTATTGTCTATTTATCTAGTTTTTATCTTCTTCTTTTTTTATAAATATATCTTATCAAGTTCGAGCTTGAGCCTAAACTTGGCTTGTTATAAACTTGTTGCAGACTCGACTCGTTATAAACTAAACGAGTTTTTTTCGAGCTAAACTTGAGCTAAATGTTTTTGGGTGAAGCCAAGACTAAGCTTAACAAAGCTCAGTTTGATTGCATCCATAAACAGCTTATTAATGTTATATTTGTATTATAAATGAGTCAAACTTAAGTGAAGTGGGGCTTAATATGATTTGGCTCATGAACATTCTTATTTATAAGCTCATCTATAGGCTTTTCTATATGCATATATCTTATATTTCCTATGACATATATCTTATATAATATATTTATTATTATATTATCGTGTTTAAAATTTTTATTTATTTTGTTATTTATCCTTTTGTTTGTAATATTAATGATTGTGTGAGTTTAAATAATGTTATTGTTTTGAGAATTTATATTTATATTTCTTATATGTAC
Source organism: Diospyros lotus (assembly GCF_014633365.1). NCBI lineage: Eukaryota > Viridiplantae > Streptophyta > Magnoliopsida > Ericales > Ebenaceae > Diospyros > Diospyros lotus. Next base: position 39,391,510 of record NC_068338.1, on the reverse strand, counting down.
AAATAACTTTTGCTGACTTTAATTAGAAAAAAGATTATAGCAAGTTATAACTTGGAATTGGCTCACCAAAAGCTTGTTTATTACGTAAAATGAGTGAGTTGGAGTTCAGATTTATTTAACATAATAAATTAATTTTTGGCAAGTCGAACTCCAGTTCAATAAATTTTGAATAAGTACGATCCTAAATATAATTTTTAATTCAAGTCGAGTTTGAACTACGTTTTATTTTTTTGATAAGTTAAGTCTTAACAGAGTAAAGTTCGATTCGATTACGACCTTGTACTCTTGTAAAAAAATATTTATAATAAAAAATATTTTGAGTGTACACAAAAATCACTTGATTTAAAGATATTGAGAAATGTTAATTTTGTATGGGATGAATTTAGAAACTCAAGTTGATGGGTTTTTTTTGTTTGTTTTGAAAATACAACAAAGTCAACTGCAGCAACGTCTCATATTTTGTGTTTATTTTTTTTAATTGTCTCATTTTTATTCTTGTGTCGGGACAATTGAATTCATTGTTTTCTTATTTATACTCATTTTTTCCTTCATCATATTTTTTTTTTGTCGGCAATAATAATGTTTTTTTATCTTATTTGTTTTATGTTTTTTAATTATTTTCAATTAAAGTTTATTTTATTTATTTATTATTTAACAATAATTAAAGGTTTAATTATTGTCGAAATCAATGTCAGCAGTATTAGGTGGGTTGTTCTACTGACAACGAGTATGGTCATAAAAGCTTAATAATAATCGACCATTAACAAATTTTGTTATAATTGTAGGGAAAATATATGAACGAGGTTATTTTAGTAATTTGTAAAAAAAATTAGCAATCGCTCATTGGCAATAGGTAAATTGATCTATGACCATCAAAATTAAGAAAATTCAGCATTATTTTTAAAGACACAATCACAAACTTTTATATAATCATGCTATTGGCACATTATTTATGTATATTTTAGACTACACAATACACATAAATAAAAAAAATATTTATCGCGTCTCATCGATTCGTCTCACTGCGCCTCATCGTCTTTAGTGAGAGATATTTTAGTTATGCACCTCATAATTTCACAACGCATTGGATGAGGGGTATTTTAAATATTTTAATATAATTATATAGTTTAAAATATACATAATAATATATCAATAATATTTTTCAATTTTATTGGTGCCGTGTAGAATTCACTCAAACAAAAGAGGAGGAAGAGTAATTCATCAAAACTTCAAATAATTGTCACCCATATTTATATTTTATAATTTTCTCTTAGCCCACGTGGGGAACTAGAAATCGCGGTTGAAAAGGCCCTTCTAGCCTAGTGGGACTGGGAAAAGCCAGTGTTACCTAAAACCCTTATTTGTTGTTCGCATCCTCCCGTCTCTTCATCAATGGCGGCCTCCCACCTCATCTCCCAGCCCTCATCTTTTTCCAATACCTTAAAATGCCTTCCAAAGCCATACTCCAAACCCTTCATAATGAACCCTACACCCTTCCAACCCACAAGCTCAAGGTCCCTAAACCTGAGGGCAGTTCTGTCCGAAAACCAAGCAAAGTCGTTGACCTCCGATTCACAGCCCCAAAAGGTCCAACACTGTTTCTCTAAATCCGACAATGGGTATTTGTATTGCGAGGGTCTTCGGGTTCAGGATGTGATGGAAACGGTGGAAAGGCGGCCGTTTTACCTCTACAGTAAGCTCCAAATCACCAGAAATGTCGAAGCTTATAGGGAAGCTTTGGAGGGTTTGAATTCTATTATCGGCTATGCAATTAAGGCCAATAATAATCTCAAGATTTTGGAGCATTTGAGGAAGTTGGGCTGTGGGGCTGTCTTAGTAAGTGGCAATGAACTCAGATTGGCGCTCCATGCCGGGTTTGATCCTACAAGGTAAAACAAGAACGTGTTTGTGATTCAAGTTTCCAGTATATACTTGTATTATGTTATGTTGCGTTTGGACAGAGGATTTTAAATGGTCATTTAAAATTTGTAATTTGAAATGCTAACAATAGAATTTGTCATTTCAAATTCTGCATTCTACTTGTGGGGGTCAAAATCCAGAAATCCAATTATTTAAAAAAAGAAGAAGAAGAAGAAGAAGAAGAAGAAGGCATCCAAACAATGAAATTCCAAATTCCAAATGATAGGATCTAATTGCAAACTTATGTTCTTTTGCAAGTTGAGTTGATAATTCAGATGTGCTGTAGCATCGTTCTGATTTGTAGAGCTAATGCTACTGAGTTTAAAAGTTTGGTCTATCTTGAATCGATAACTAGTTTCTATCAAAATTCATGTCAGGGAATTTGATCTGTTTTTTGGTAACATGGCTGCTAGAGCGGCCTCCTTTGTTGCAGACTTAACCTTGGAGCTTTAGTTACCTTTCCTCATCTCCTTGAGGTGATCCAAGAAAAAGTTATGGTTGTGGGACTCAGTATTTTTATCAGAGAGTAGCTATTAGGGAATTGTATAGGGTTTTGTTGCTGTAATTTATGGGTGATTTTTCGTTTTTGGAATGTTCCTATGTTATTGGGCAGCGGTAAGTCATCAAACACTTTTATTTTGATGATGGTATGTGCATTACAGTTGCAAGATCTTGCCTGGTCAAAGCATGTCATTTTCACTACATGGTGGTTTCTTGTTGTTTGGTTCTTGAATTTTGAAAGTGGTCATCTGAAGGCTATAATTTTTTCATGCTAGCTGGCTGATTTTGTCCATTATGTTAGATTATTGGAGAAAGACATAATTTAATAATTTAATTATACTACAGAAAAATAATGTTATTTGTCTTTTTCCTATCGTTCTCATATCCTAAGTTTACCATCCAATTTTATTCATCGTGAATTTAAAGGAAAAGAAGGAACATATTAGTTTATCTGCCCACATTATTTAATTTTAACCTGGCAAGCTATTCTCATGGACTCTGTCCAAGTCACATTCGCTATCAACATTGACAAAAGCACCTTCTTGAGGCGGCTAGCATCAGATCTCCCAACAGTTTTCTGTTTCCATTGCAGATACACTTTTTTACTTAAAGAAAAAGGAGAAATATATTAGTAACATATTGGTTTCTTTGCCCTCATTATTTTCATTTGAACCATGCAAGCTATGCTCCATAACATTGTCCCAGTCAATTCACTATCAACATTGACAAAAACACCTTCCTAGTGGCTAGCACCAGATCTTCCAACAGCTTTCCATTTCCATTAAAGATACACCTGCACTCAAAGGAAAAGAAGGAACAAGTTAGTTTCTTTGCACACATAATTTTAATTCTAACCTTGCAAGCTTTGTTCCATGAGATTAAGTTAGATCTTGCTGGACTATCTTCTATTTGTTATTGGTTAAGTGTGATTATAATTTGTCTAGTTAGTTTTGCTCATCTGTTGAATATCTGAATGAACAGGTGTATCTTTAATGGAAATGGAAAGCTGCTGGAAGATCTGGTGCTAGCCGCTCAAGAAGGTGTTTTTGTCAATGTTGATAGTGAATTTGACTTGGACAACATCATATCTGCTGCAAGAGTTGCTGGGAAGAAAGTCAATGTATTGCTTCGGATTAATCCAGACGTGGACCCTCAGGTAAGTAGTTATGACAATTTGATTGGTAATTTTGTAACTTGGTAGAATAAGCGTTGAGTAATTAAACTTGAAAAACTCCATTGGCCGTGTGTTATTAAAGATAGTTTGGTTACTATGGTTTCTCTGGTTATTCCCCTCCCACAGCAGTTCCTCAGTGATTTTTCCAAACAATTTGAGTTGCCTGAACGCATACAAGCTCTTGATCCAATTAATTATTGAAGTGATTCTTTGATTTTATAATAATTTACATGATACCATTTAGAGTACACATTTATTTTTTTTTGCTAAATCATTCAGAGTACACTTTTCTTTGAAACAGAAGTTGATTTTTGTTGTTTGTATGGCCCTTTTGTACTATATAATCAGCATCACCTCTACCACATGTTCATTTTCAACAGACCACTGTCCTCTTTCTGGTGTCATTGCTAATCAACTGCAACTTCTACCTCCTGAAGTTGTTAATCCACGATAGGTGGCCCTCAATGCCACTAACAAATATGATAGGGACTTTGAAACTGGAAACTTAGCTACTTTATCTGGTTGCAGTTACATGTTATTTGTTCAAAAAAATTGCAATGATATACAATTGAGTATTCCAACCTAAGACTTTATGTTGCATTGTTTCCTTAGGTTCATCCTTATGTGGCCACTGGTAATAAGAACTCCAAATTTGGCATCAGAAATGAGAAGCTGCAATGGTTTTTAGATGCTGTGAAGGCACATCCTGATGAACTGAAGCTTGTGGGGGCACATTGCCATCTTGGTTCCACTATCACCAAGGTACGTTTTTGACATTGTGCTTTCCATTCACATGTGCAAATGCAGGCACAATGTGGTGCATGATCTAAATGAATTCAAAATAAGAAATTCCTGTAATCTGTGTACAAAAAGAAAATAGAAAAATTAAGAAGGCAAGCATGATGATAACTTATGATACTTGTGGGGCTTCATATATTTCATAATATTGATTCTAGTGAATTTGGAATTTATTATTCAAATAAATGTAGTGGTAAAGATTTGATTGAACCATTTGTGTTTTTCACGAATGTGTCCTTTATTTATTTATTTTTTGAACATTTATTTCTACTTTCAGTTTTTCCTTCCTCCTATCTTTGCCAATTGCACTTCTTTTATTAACTTTTTTTTTTTTTGGTTTTCCTTTGTCCTTCATATTTGTGTGTTTATTTTATCTTTGTAAACCCCTTCATTTACATTATGCTACATTTGATACCTAGTGAATTTGTGTTCACCTCAATCTTTATCATCATTGTCTCATGATGCATGAAATTTCTCAGTTTAATGTACAGCTAATTGTCTTTTGATTTTCTTCAGGTTGACATTTTCAGGGATGCTGCAGTCCTTATGGTGAATTACATAGACCAAATCCGTGCCGAAGGCTTTGAAATTGACTACTTAAACATTGGAGGTGGGCTGGGGATTGACTATTACCACACTGGTGCCATCCTTCCCACTCCCAGGGATCTGATCGACACTGTAAGTACCAGTTCTAGTATAGGCATGTACTAATGATTCAGCTCATGTGGCGATTGGAAATTTTATCCTAGATGCGTTCAAGCGTGACATGAAGCAAGGAAGGTACTTAAAAGGGGTGATTTAAGGTGGTTCTCATTGCACAATAGTTCACTCTGCTCTCTCTTTGCTATTAATACCTAATGAAATAACATATATGCACAAAAAAAATCTAGCAAAATGACGGAGGGGGAAATCTCCTGAATGAGTGACAGGTTGACATGTCTATATGCAACTGTCACCTTGATAGTATCAGTAAGTTCAAACATGCTTCTGATATTAAAAAAATTAATTAGTACCTTGAGCAGCTGCACAAGTTAAGTATTTATCAATTCCCTGCCCTTCTGACCTTTTCCATGTCTGACTATTCAAGGATATGAAATATTTGTAGAGAGAGATCATTAAGATTTTTTCTTAATATCTGAATCTAGGGGAGTAATGTGGTGGAGAATTTTCTGCCCTTCTCTTCTTTCATCTTCTTTGTGGATGCAAAAATATGGCAATAAGGACACTTTTAAGTGTTCATCCTTGATCTGCACGGCCAAGAACCTTAGAAATTTGGTGTGGTGGTTTCCTAAAACTTGTGATATATTTTATTCATTTTTGTCATGTTCTGTTTGGAACTTCACTTACGGATTTTGATAGCAGATCGCAAGCTTAGATGATGGAAGAGACTTGTCTTAAGTAGCCAACAGCTACCATTGAACTCATCAGATCAAACATCATGATGTTGTTGTTTTGTCATGATCTGTTGGGTGGTTTGGATTATACATGCGTGCAGCCCACAGGTTTGGGTGTGTTGTTTAAGTGTAAATATTGGAAGATAATTTAATATTGATGCTATAAATTTGTATCTCCATGCTTGTGTTAATGCAAAGGTGAATTGCTGAACTTTGTTGGTTTTGCAAGCCAGTTGAACTTCTGAGTGTCCAAGGTCCAGTATCTAGTTAATTTTGATATTTCTGTGTTTATGCTATGCCTCGCCTTCTAGTCTTTGTTCTTCATGGTACTAAAGAAATTTGGGGCTGTCTTTTGATTAATTAACATAATTTTTCATGCTTGGTTTTTGTAGGTACGGGAGTTAGTATTGTCACGAGATCTCAATCTCATCATTGAACCTGGGAGATCAGTGATTGCTAATACTTGCTGCTTGGTTAATCGTGTCACTGGGGTTAAAACTAATGGAACAAAAAATTTTATTGTCATTGATGGCAGCATGGCTGAACTTATCAGGCCCAGTCTGTATGATGCTTATCAAGTAAGTCATAAATTAGCTATGGTTTTTATATGTTTTTGTGCCAGTCCAATATGTTGTTATTGTTGTTTAACTATGGTGATTGTCTTACAAAAAAAAAGTTCATTCTGTCCTTGATTTGTGTCATGTTTTCCATTGAGCACTTTGGAGTATCTAAACAACAATAACAGCACATCAAGTTTTAATCTCATTAGCTGGGGTTGGCTACATGAATTAGAGCTCACACAACAAAGTTGGTCTTATAACTCTTTTATAACATTTTGTTTTTAGCTTTAATGGGCTCTTGCAATTACATAAAATTCCAGACACACTTTTCTAGTTCGAATACCTAAAGTAAGAAATTAAAATTAATACATCTTTTTTTTTAATAAGTAATCTGGCATGCTAGATTGTGAGTCACATTAGTCAAGAAATTCCCTTGGTTGCTTTTTCGTGATGTTTGTCCCATGGTGGTTTTTAGTGTATTCTTCCACCCAATTTCAGGCCATACATATTTCATTGGTTACAGTAAAATAGAGTTTGATGCTTTTGTTGCTATATATCACTTGTACAACAACTTTGTTTCTTCATCACCATTCACTTATTCATGCCCTGTTGCAGCACATAGAGCTGGTTTCTCCTCCACCATCTGATGCTGAACTTTCTACATTCGATGTGGTTGGACCAGTTTGCGAGTCAGCAGATTTCTTGGGGAAGGAAAGGAAGCTTCCAATTCCATCTAGGGTAATGCTTTCAGGTGCACTATTTAGGGGAAATGGTCTAATAAGAAACGAGATTCTATTTCAATTGATCAAGTCTCTTTACTTTGCAGGGAGCTGGCTTGGTAGTTCACGATGCTGGCGCTTATTGTATGAGCATGGCGTCCACATATAATCTCAAGATGCGCCCTCCTGAATACTGGGTATGTAGCTTTTGCTTTCATGTGATTGTTCCTTATGTCTGAGTTCCTTTTCCTACAAATGCTCAATATGACACACCTCATTTACATGAATGAGTTATAATGGCTTTCTATTAGATTTCGTGCTGATTTGCTAGCTTAGGGAGTCTACCATATAACGAGGCTTAAGATTTATTATTGTTAACCTGGTTTGTTTGGAGAAGTCATTGAAACAGGAGTAACACTCTGCATTGCCATTTACAAATTGACATACCTTTCTCCCCGATTTTGTATAGAACTATTTCTTTTGGGTCAGCGAGTATGGCCCTATGCAGAACAGTGAAATGGTCGAGTTTCCCATTTTGCAAGAGTCAGAGGAGGGTGTTTTTTGTGTAGTCTTATCTTGTTGTTCCAGCAACTTAGAATTGTGCGTTCCAATCAGTCTTTTTCACTATATTGCTCTTTTTTAGGTTGAAGAGGACGGATCAGTGGTGAAGATCCGGCACGGGGAGACATTCGAAGACCATCTGAGATACTTTGATGCTCTCTAGTTTTGATTAGCGTCTGAGTATTTGATTCGTATTTCAGGACCGAATGTTATGTATTCTAATTGTAACATTTTATTGATGACACCATTGTTTTGCTCTGGAGTGTAGCTGTTGAAGAACAATGCATATCATCTTCGTATATCTTTGCTTTATTCATATTTGGGTATTTGTGTGAAAAACGTCATATCATGTTTTAATCTTAAGTAGCTGAGTTCACAATAATGTTAGTGGAAGATTTAAATATATAAATTTTATTTTTTATTATTTATTTATATTTTTGTTTGAATTTTATGATGAAATATAAATTTTTGCATTCGCAGTTGATTATCGATTTAACTAATTCAAACTTTTCTTGTTTAGGCTCGGAATTGGTTGTAAATGGGAGAAATATTTTTAATGATAAAAGTGTAAGGGGAATTATTTAATTTAGATTTTAAAAGCTGCTATCATTTACCAAGCAAGTATATATATATATATATATTCTTTGCCCCATATATTGTTTTTTATTTTTAAAGAACAATATGGACTAATTCTATTTTTTATTTTTATTTTCTCATTCTGCACTACTTTTATAGAAAAATAATCCCATTTAGAATATATGGATCTAACTTAACCCTTAACAATTATTTGTTTTAAATTTAGTTTAAAATGATTATATTAAATATTCGAAGCATGGGTTTTTTCTTCTCCTCTCTTCACCTTTCCATCTTCATCTTATTCTTGTACTTACCTTCATTTTTTATTTTTAGAATGACTGTATTTGTGTGGTTCTTAATATTTATACTTTCAATTATACTAAAAAAATAAATTATAAATATAAAATTACCTCACTGGATAGGATGAAAATCGAACTTATGATATGTCGAAAAGATATTGATATATTGCCTATCTGATTATTTGACTCAGACCTGGGTCTCAATTTTCATCCTTGTTGAGTAACTTGTGGTGCCTAGGTTTGTATTTTTGAATATTTTGTTAAGGGTTGCTAATGATTAAAATGAAGGGAAAAGGACGAAAGAAAAAGAAATAACACCCTATCAGGTAAGCATTAATTTCATTCATGAGTCGATAAATGAATTTAAGGGTATTTTGGTTCCTGTTGATCGCCACCTCTTCGAGCACCGGAATGATTATTCCTGCCCGATGGGTCTAGTCATCCTGAATGTCGTAGGATACTGTTAACTTTCCCGCCATTCTTCTAACTGTCATTCTCAATCAATCTCTCTCAATCTCCCTCCCTCCCTCCCCCTCTCTCTCTCTGAAATCGCAAGAAGGGGACTAGGGTTTCCAGCCGTCGCTGACCATCTCCGACACTCCTCCAGTCTCCGATCAACCCGACGCCTCCATCTCCGGGACCGGCGACGGTCTTCCTCCTCTCCGTTCTCCACTCATCCGGACGCCTCCATCTACGGGACCGCCGACCATTTTCCTCCTCTCCATTCTTCGCTCAGCCCGAAGCTTCCATCTCCCGGGCCGCCAACCATCTTCCTCCTCTCCGTTCGCTCTGTCCGACGTCACTATCTCCGACACGGCTAGCCTCTTTCGGCCACTGCACCGCTCTGCCATCTCCATTATCCTTGGATCTGAGCCCTCCCTCATCTGCTCGGTATATCTACGCTCTCAAACCTTGTTTTGCTCTTCTAAGATCTGTTTTATATGATTTTGTTTTTCCTTCTTTGATTAGGGTTTGTTATCAACTATATATATATAGTCATCTATATATACTTCCTATGCTTTATGAGTAGACAATGATTTTTAAGCTAAAATTACAAACTGAAAGTACTAGAATACATTTTCTATATTTATGCCATTGCGGAATATTTAATTTTCTGAAGATTTATTTTATAATAAAGGTATGAGTTTCGTTATATATTATAATACCCAGAAAGCTATACTGCTTTTATATAATACCCAAAATTAGAGTGGTGCTGCTGCTGGCTAGCTAGGGAATTAGAGAAAGTGCAGATTAGGTTAGACCTAGTCAACCCTCCTTATCTCAAGGATAGTTATCATATCAATTCTTCTGCTATTTCTTATTAGTTTAGTTTTAGATTGCTCCCACATAAAAGAGACTGCATAATGTAGTATCAGAATATAAAAGGCCATTACATGATCAATCAGAACCCAACCAGATTATAACGATTAAAAGTATAAAAATCACATTGAAGTAGCTTTCTTAACTACAACAAAGACACGAGTTCTGCATGCTCAAAGCTGCATTATCTAGAACTTCCCGTAAGGAACTTTCCTCGAGTTTAATGGGCTGAACTTCTTCAATACTACAGGTCACGCATATGAATAACAGAAGACGACGTAGTCAATTCACAAGTTTGGGGCACAAATTTGTATGTTTTTCTAATGTGCATAAAGAGCTGGCACTGCCTTTTGCTTAAAGGAAACAGAAGATGAAAAGAAATGAAGGGAATAATTGAATAATGACATTAAGAATAGAATTAGGAAATTGGCGTGGGCAGTTTAGATGGGATACAATGCTTTGACTATACTCGCGACTGCATATATTTTCTTAATTATAGGGCATTCAAATTTTTTTTTTTCACTTCACACAAATGACTAATTTCAGAATTCTTATTATCTTCTTTAACAGAATTCGTGAAAAATATTTGTTGATATTAGTCATTTAACTACTAGTATTGGTGGTGATGAAGGTGTTGAGTTGGGAGAGGAGACAACTAAAGTGGTTCCAAGGGGTCTGTCCAGATCCGCTTCATTTAAAAAATGGGTCCAATGGGTTTGGACCTAATGGGTTGGGTCTTGGTCCATTATAAAAGGATTTGGATTTTATGGGTTTGGAACGGGACCCATGATAACTTGGCCATTGAATCCCTAGCCAGCCCTCAAGTTGTTGTAGTAGTAAATCCAGGTAATCCGAAGGGTATTTACAGTAATTGGAAAAAAAAAAAAAAGCATTTCGTGGCAATCACCATTAACGTTATCATTTCGCTCCCTTCTCTTTTTGTTTCTTTCGCCGCCTTCCTTCTTTCCCTCAATGCAATCACTCAAGTTTGCAAATGTTGAAGAACTAACTTGTATTGAAGCCAATTCCGAGCATTAGATCGAAGCTGTTCTGGTGAATTTCGGGTAGAAAAGGTTCCAAGTTTTGCTCTGCTCACGCTTCACTCTCCGATCGGTTAGATTTTCAGTTTTTCGCCGCATCTTAGTTGTAATTCTGAGCAGTCTTGCATTCACAGATTTTGATTAAACTTTTTCTTTCCAAAATTCATGCGAGTTTCTCTAGTTCAATGCATCGATTTTGTGTGTGTCTTCTGTTGTTGCTTAGCTATTACTTCCGAAAACTTGTGTGATATTTGAGCTCCATTTGGTTCGGCATAGATATTTTTATCGAGAAATATCTTTTACATTTTCCGTGTAAAATTAATTATTTTTGCTTAAGGCTGGAAAATGACTTACTGCATTGTTTTCCAGTAATTTATTTTCTGTTCTGAAAATTAACTTCTGGCGACCTAAAGTTGGTGATACCAAGAGCAGGTGGAGTTGTTGCCAACATCATTGCTCAGCGTAGGCGATGATTAAAGGCCTCCACCGGTGATTTCTTTTTGCCATTGTGGCGGGAATGAGAGTTTTTGAGATTGGTGGTTTCTCCACTGTAGTTTCGACATGAAGGTTTCAACCTTAATCGACCATGTGGTTTCAGTCCTATATATATATATATATACTGAATTCTGTTTAGTTTATAATGTCCATGATTCCGCGGTTTTGATTCGTGAAAATTGCTATTTTTGCTGGTTCTTTGGATATGTGCATCCATAAAGATTGTGTCTCTATTGTTTGGCGAATTGTTTGAGGGAGGGGGTTCATTTCAAAGAGATAGGGTTGTCTTGCCTTGGGCGGAAATTGCTTTTCATATTTTTACCCAATAGCCAAAATAGAAGATATAAGAATTTGGATGCTTGTCAAATACCAACATGAGCAAAAGACGAGCGTAGCGGAGATGATGATGCTAAGATGGATGTGTGGCCATACAAGAAAAGATAAAATTAAAAATAAGGTTATTCGTAATAAGGTAGGAGTGGTGCCAATCGAGGAGAAGATGAGAGATACTAGATTAAGATGGTTTGGTCATTTGAGAAGGAGACCAAAAGACACTCATGTGAGGAGAGTTAATGAAATGGAACAATTAGTTAAAAAAAGAGACAGAGGCAGACCCAAGAAGATTTTGGGAGAGACATTAAAGTTTGATATGAAGTGTGTGGGCTTAAATGAAGATATGACAAAAGACAGAAATACATGAAAGTTTAAAATTCATGTAGCCAACCCCACATAGTGGGATAAAGACTAGATATGTTGTTGTTTATAAGAATTTGGATGCTTAGGTTATTTCTCAGCTTAGCGATGGCAGTTCACGAGCCTAGCTTGGGCAATTAACCCAAAATAATGGCTTTACATGGGGATTATTTTCTTTTCCAAATTAACCTAAAAAAGTATTGATGGTTATTTGGTGGTTCATTCTCAGGCTAGCTTGGCCTAAAATCTGAAATGAATCTGGTGTTGAATTATGTTGGGTTGTCCTGAGCTGGTTGGCCAGATCACTTATGCAGCGCAACTCTACTTGAGGAGCTCCGCTTTCATTTTAGATGTAAATCCAATAATCCGTGCTTGGATAAAACTTTCCTGAGGCTATTTAGCATATGCTTCTTATTCTTGATAACTAATTGGATCTTCATTTCCGTTTCATATTTCTCTTTTTGTAAAATATATGAAAATTGTAAGCATTGGCAATGAAAATCTTTTGGGAATTGCTGTAAAAGTTGTAACTTCCTGCACCACTTGTATAGAATTCATTTTATGCACCATAATAGACCTATATAGGTAAAAGTTTCAGTTACAAAATTTTAAACAGTGACAATGAATATCTGAGAATTGCACGTGGCATTTGTTACTTACAGAGAACCATATATATAAGATTCATTTTATACACCATATTTGACCTATCTAGGGCAATGAAGATATTCTAGTAATTGTATATAGAAATCATAGTTTTCAGCACCACTTGTATAAGTTTTTATTATGTACCATATTAGACCTATCTAAGTAAAAATATTTATTACTAATTTCTGAAAATATGCAAGAGTAGAGAAGACTTTTAGGTGCACCTGTTTTCCTGCACTGCATGTCCTTAATTATGGAACTCTTTAATTGCTATTACTACTGCAACTTCTTTCAATGTATCTATTTGTCTGTACTGCAAGTCCATTCTTGCAGAAGCCCCTTGTCATGTACTTACTAAATGAAATTGTAGGCAGGAAATAAGGGGAAGTAGTAGTAGCCGGGCACACATGCTTGGCATGAGGAGGTTAGGCGGTTATGTAGTTTTGGCGGGAAGCATCCCACTTGAATTGGTGAGATCAGTATAAATATGAACTAATCTCACCCAATGAAATGCATGCTATGAATAATTTCATTCTTGAATTTTCTCTATAATTCCCCCATTCTCTCTCTCTCTCTCTACGCTCAATTCTCTTCTCTTTCCCTATCCATTCTTCTCTAATTCTCCAGAATTCTCTACAGAATTCTTGAGGATTCCTTGTCAGATCTCTAAGATCTGACACCCCTTATAGTTGCTTTTTATCTTGAACTTCAAATTAGGGAATGCATATATTGTAATGAGAAGAGACAACTAATGCAGTTAGAGACATTTACATGTTCGCATGCTTGTAGTGGTGACATATTCATGCTAAAATTGAGTGTCTGGGTGGTTTCTTGAGTTCTTCTCAGTGTTACATACTGAATGTGTGATGTAATGTATGCACTGAGAGGGCCCCCCCAAAACCTAAACCTTTTTATATGAACTGGTTTTTGCCAAAGACTATAGGTTTGAAAGAAGATTCCCAAAACCACTATTCTGTGAACTCATGTTCTGGAACCTCTTGTTCTTTATATATATATATATATAAAGAGAGAGAGAGAGAGAGAGTTATATTCTTTGCCTCTGAAATATGATAACCAGGGTGGCTACATGAGGTGATACACACCCTCCAATGGTAAATTTTTCATTTATAAAGAAACCTTCTTTATCCAACTTATTTCTAACTACACATGCTCTATGGTTTTCCCTTCTGAATTTGTGGTTTTGTGACATGGCTTCACTGAATTTTCAGCTGAATTTCCATACTAATAGGAACTATAAAAAGGAAAATTTGTGGTTCTAAACTTGCAGTTTGGAACTTCATGTTCATGGATCACACTAGGTTTGGAATTTTTTTCCAAGCCCACTAGTCTTAATGCAGACAAGACTTATTTTGGCAGAAAACTCACATTGGTTGTCTTTGTAGTGCTTCTCAATTTTTCTTCCTGGGGCTTCTTGTTTTGCTACTTTATCTTTTTTCTTTATTTTATCACTTAAACTCTCAGTGTCCGCAGACAATTTTCAATAATTTATAGTTGAAAGCTTTCTTTGTTTCCTAGTTACTACAACAATGCAATCTTGGTCTTTTACTTGTTTGTGGTTTTCAGATACCATTGCGCTTCCACAAAAGCTGGTTGCTTAATTGTGGTCGTGAAACATCATATTCAAATTTCTTCCATACTTTTGAATCTGTAATGGCTGGTGATACACTGGTGAACATTTCCAATGGCAATCTCAATGCAAATCCTAATCCACCAAGGACTTACCAAGTTGTTGTAGCTGCAACTCAAGATATGGGTATTGGTAAGGATGGGAAACTGCCCTGGAGATTACCTTCTGACCTCAAGTTTTTCAAGAATGTTACTTCTATTACATCAGATCCTGGAAAAATAAATGCTGTCATTATGGGGAGAAAAACTTGGGAGAGTATTCCACCGGAGCATCGACCTCTACCTGGTCGCCTTAATGTCATTCTGACTCGTTCTGTTAGTTTTGATGTTGCAACTAAGGAAAATATTGTTGTTTGTGGAAGCATGTCTACTGCTTTGGGATTATTAGCAGCATCACCTTATGGTCTGTCAATTGAGAAAGTGTTTGTCATTGGAGGTGGCCAAATTCTAAGGTCTGCATTTGGTTGTATTTCTTACTCTTGTTGAACAATCTTCTTCCATCCTCCTGTTTCTTATTTTTTAAACTCATTATCATTATAATGCAGAGAATCTCTCAATGCTCCTGGATGTGATGCCATTCATATAACAGAAATCCTGACGAGCATTGAGTGCGACACTTTCATCCCATCCATTGATACCTCTCTATTTCAGCCATGGTACTCATCCTTGCAATTGATGGAAAATAACATTCACTACTGTTTCACCACTTATGTTCGTGTCAGGAATTCACCCCTTAGTCAAGCCAACGATCAGATATCTGATGCTAGGTGTGATTCTGCAAAGTTTGAGGTAAAGGATTTCACTTTCCTGCCTAGGATGATATTTGAGAAACATGAGGAGTATTTGTATCTGAGACTGGTTGAAGACATCATCTTAAATGGCAATCCTAAAGATGACAGGACAGGAACTGGTACTTTGTCAAAATTTGGTTGCCAGGTAATCTTAAAATTGTAAAATATGGAACTCTCTCTTTATTCACTTATAAAGGATGCTCAAAATTCTGTATTTAGGTAGATTGATATGTTTTTGTTTTTTTCCCGCTCTGCAGATGCGGTTCAATTTGCGCAAGTCTTTTCCTCTTCTTACAACTAAGGCATGTGTACATTTTCAGTTCGATTAGTTCATTTTTAGTGGCAAATTGTGATTTTACTAATTCCCTGAAGTACTGTTTTGGCCTGTCTGGATTAGCTCTTCTTGTTTCTCATTGTGAGTTTGATTTAAAAAACACAGAATTTCACTTCCTTGTTCTTTCATACGGTTTGATTTATGTTCTGTCACTTTATATACAGAAAGTATTTTGGAGAGGTGTTGTTGAGGAACTGCTGTGGTTCATAAGTGGTTCAACAAACGCCAAGGTAAAGAATTTTTGTTGAGACTTTTGGACAACATGTTGTATTTCTTATTTCCTTTGTTTGATATATAAGGTGACTGGGATTCAGCATATTGGAGGTTATTTTATTTAATTCAATATCCACCCCTGGTTTGATTATTAGTATTGTTCTGTGATGTCAGTGTTCTATGCTTTGGTAGTATTTTAGTTTCAGCATATAACTGAAAGGAAAACGTTGAGGAGAATTTACAAGCTTCTTTAGGAGCATTCACATTCCATTCCCTTGAGGGCTCATGATATGCATAATCAAATAACCTGGGGTTTGTGCCTTTAGAGCATGTAGCCAGAAGCAAAATCATATTAATTTACTTGTCCAAAGAAAAAGGAAAAAACAAAGAACATATTTAGTTTGAATTTGTTGACAGATACTACAGGAAAAAGGCATTTATATATGGGATGGCAATGCATCCAGAGACTACCTTGATAGGCAAGTAAAGGGTTATTGCTACTCTTAAGATGTATGCTACTTCCTCTGCAATGTAATTGATGTATATTTGTCTTCTATTTTTAGCATTGGCTTGTCAGATAGAGAAGAAGGTGACTTGGGACCCATTTATGGCTTCCAGTGGAGACACTTTGGTGCTAGGTTGGTGGATTTTAATTTTTAGTTGTTTTGACCTGGATACAATGATCAGAATTGGCTTTTGTTTTTATCTTTGGGACTTCATGATAAATAAGCAGGTATACAAACATGCATGCCGACTACAGTGGCCAAGGATTCGATCAGTTGTTAGATGTAATTGACAAGATTAAGAATAACCCAGATGATCGCAGGATTATTCTTTCAGCTTGGAATCCATCTGATCTCAAATTGATGGCACTTCCACCTTGCCACATGCTTGCCCAGGTAAGTATTAAAACGGTTCATCTTTGTTCTTTATTTTGGTGCATCTATATTTGAACTTTTTTTTCCCTTTCCTTAATCTATTTATTCCTGGATGCAGTTTTATGTAGCCAAGGGGGAGTTATCATGTCAAATGTATCAACGCTCAGCTGACATGGGTCTGGGCGTTCCTTTTAACATAGCATCCTATGCCCTCTTGACTTGCATAATTGCTCATGTTTGTGGTATGTGTTAGAATTTTCCTGTAAATGGGCCACTACTAATTGAAACGCACTCATTATGGAACCATAAACAGTTTCTGTGTGTTTGCTAAATTTATTAGATTTAAGGCTATGCGTTAAACGGAAGAATGCATTGAATCAGTTTCGCCACCCAAACCTCATAGTTATCAGTTACTGTTATTTAGTCTGATTAGCATAATTTTGCTGACATTGAATTATATGACCTAAGAATTTCTTATGTTCCCTTCCTATTTGCACAGATCTGGTTCCTGGTGATTTCATCCATGTCATCGGGGACGCTCATGTTTACCGCACCCATGTGAGACCTTTGCAGGAGCAGCTCAAAAAACCCCCTAGACCTTTTCCAGTAAGTACAGTGCCTAGAAATAATGCATGTTTAGTTGTTTTCTGTGAAGCTTTTTATTTCTTTTATTTTTGTGGCAAACAAAAGGCTTCATTGAAACTGGATACTTTTTTCGTTTGCTTTTGATCGGCCATCTTGCTCCTTTCTGAGTTCTGATTGCCTCAACCTTATCATAACAATACAACGTATATGCACAGATCTTGACGATCGATCCTGAGAAGAAGGATATAGATTCCTTTGTTGCGAGTGATTTTAAAATCATAAGTTACAATCCTCACCAGAAAATAGAAATGAAAATGGCAGTGTAGAATTGCTTCTGACTCAAAAGGTGTGGCATGGAAGACTGGGAGATTGTAAAAGACTGTGCTGCCCTCAAAATGGTTCAAAAGGTGAATGTGCAAGAACTATTTTGTTGCACCGGTGGGCATTTTTATCAATTCAAATACATTTCGTGGCATAATTGTAAGTGTTCCGCACTCATATAGTCATATAGTAAGACACGGATGTTATTATGTTTTCTACAAGCTCATATATGTATATATATTTGAATCGTTTTGAGAGGTGCAAATGCCCTGGTCAAATGAGTCCTTTTTTTTTGGTTCATCTTCTAAACTAGAATAGATTTCTCATACCATCTCATATTTTAAGGTTTAAAATTGGCTTTATATGTTCATATTTCTTGTTGATTTTCAACATGCCGTTAGATTTTTTGCATTTATTACCTCCAATTTGCACTTGTATCTTCAGAAGACTTATATTAGCATTTTGGGAAAATGTGTTAGATAATGAATTTCTTATTTTAGTCTAATTACCTACAAGTTTCTTGTTTTACGTAAGTATGAGATGAGAATAAGGTTAAAATTATAAATTTGTTCATGATGTTATTATATTTTATATCGTGCAATATTATCATGTGTTCCACCACAAGTTCACTGAAAAAGTGTACGTGTGAAAGCAGCAATGTTGTCTATAAAAGAAGAAGAAAGCAGCAATGTTGTGCATGGACTTAATTTGACTCACACTCACGTGTCCAACCAATGAATCTGCTTTGGGGGTCGACTTTACACTTAGAAAGGTGAAAATCATAAGTTTCAAAATTCCCTATTACTTTTAAGACAAAGCTCACACACAAATTTTCTTGTTTATTTGGGGTGTGTAGTTATAAGTTTATCTCATAGAAATTTGAAAAATAACAAAAGGGAAAAAGGGAAAAATTTGGCATCAAAGTCTTTTAATTTTTCTCCTTTTATATTAGTACAGGATATGTTTCCATGAACAGGAATTTAGAATAGTATTCTCTCCCACATGACAAGTTGACAACTGCCTCTTCTCTTCCTGTCCCAATTCCCAAACATATGCCGAAGATGCGCTTATCTATAAATGACAATCCTTCCCTCTCAATCTACAACAACCTCTTATGTTCTGTATTCTTCAAATATATTCTTAAATCTGAACCAGATAATTCAAAAGGATAAGTAACTAACAAGTGAGAATACATATATTTTCTGTCACAATAAAACTTGTGGGATCAAGGAAAAAAGGAGAAACCATTGAGCATTGGAATCTTGATGAAGTAAATGCTCCAAGATGATTTCCATTCTAGGACTATTCCATACTTTTAGCAATAGAGCGGATTAATTCTAAGTGCAATAGAGTTGATGAAACATAACTAATTATGGCTGAATTTGGGATTAAGGTTGATTAAAATTATCATTTTACAAAATGTGCTTTTGAAATGAGATCAAATCTAGTGCAGTGATCCCACTGATTAATAATAATATTCATCATTAATCCTAAGAAAAAAATTTCTAGAGTTTCCAAAACTGTGTTTCCTAAGGCTAAGATATATACACACACGTTATATTTTGGATAAATTCCATTAATTTGATCCCAAATTAGGATTTTCTGTTGATTCTTAGATTTTAAACTAAAATTAATATTGGAATTATTTTATAGAGTTCTAGGAAGAGAAATAATTTTATATTCAACCTTTTTATTTTTGAAAACTTTTAAATTTGTGCTCTTTTTAAGTTTTACATACTTTTCAGTTTAGTTATTTAGTTTTTAACATACATTCAGATTACTAATTTATAATAGACGTCTTTTTAGAGAGATTATGTACTTTTACAAGATTATTATATTTGCACTTAAGATATCGACAGAAAACAAGGAAACAGAGTAAAAACAGGGAATTTCATTGGAGCCAGTACTAGTGGCCATCCGTGGCTGACAGCTCCTGTTCCCTCAGAAACCTCTGCTGCCTAGCGATGAAATCCTCCACAGTTTGCCGGAACTCCTCGCTGCTCATCTCATCCTCCCGAAACGAATTCACCGCCGGTGAAATTTTCAGGCATCTTTCCGTGGCCGACCGCCTCAGTTGCCGGCGAAGTTTCTCATCGCCCTCCCTGCTCAAGTTTTCAGATCTGCTCCTGCTGATCTTCCTTTCCCCGTCGTTACGAATCCTCACCGTAACTGTATCATTGCTCTCTTTCCTTTGATAGTTAATCAAACTGTTGTCAACACACTCTTCACCGAAATTCAGACTAGGTTTATTTTCAGCGCTTTCTGGACTTCTCAGCCATCCAGATCTCAGGAGGAGGACGAGGACAATGGCGTTCCCGATCAGGAACACGAATTTTGGACCGCAGACGACGGCCGCTAGAGGCCGAAAGTACTCGGCGGAGAGGTTGAAGGAGGAAGGTAGTTGAACGGAGAAGCGAGAGATCACGATCAGAAGGAAGAACAGCTCGATGAACCGGAACAGAATCGCGACGGTTTGCAGCCGGCGGTTGCTGAAGATGGCGGTGGCCTTCTCTAATTTAAGGTTTACGATGTTGAGTGAGTCCATTTGGAGGGAAATGGATTAGACGGACGGAGAAGATCTTGTGATGGATGATCAGTCGGAAGTTGATTTGTTAATTTAGCATGGCAAGAATAACAATGGTGATTGGTGGAATGGGAAGGAGGAGAACAGTAGCTTTCTTGGATTGCCTTAGTTTCCCACTGAGAGCGACTTTGAAGGCTACTCTCGTATTTATAGCCCCCCTCCTCTCTCTCTCTCTCTCTCACATTTTGGCTTCACCTTTGCTTTGCTTTCCCCATAATTCTGCCACTTGCGCCGCTTTATTTTCTTTTTCTTTTTTTCATATAAAGAATATAACTTGTTAATATTTTTTATTATCTAAATATATTGAAATTCATAATATCTCTAATATTCATCGGTCAAATAGTAAGAGAATATAATAATATTTGTTACATATAAATTTTAATATACTAATTTAATAATGGAAGAGGCAAAATGATTTCGAAAAAAATATTGGTTTATGATGATGATGATTCTCATCTTAAATTAATTTTGTGATCATCCATATGTAATTGTCTATATTTTGATCTTATGCTTGAAACAAATTGTTTTGTATTTTAAGAGAGTACAACGATCTCTTATATTCTTGTTTAGATTATATTAAATATAAATGTGTAATTATTCTTGAAAAAATAAAATTTCTCACTTTAAAATTCTTAGTGCTCAGTTCCTTAATTGTATCAAGAGAAGTTAATTACGGAACTCAATGACCAATTATCGAATATAGAATTTTTCACAGACTATGTAGTGGCTACAATCAAGAGTCCACAATTACGTGTTTCCCCAATCATTGGGTGGGACAAATGTGTAATTATTATTATTTAGATTATAATCAAATATAAATGTGTAATTATTAATTGATATGTATTATTGTTTAGATTAGTTAGTTAATCACAATTCCAAATTATTTCTAACCTTTTTATAAATAAATAAAATAATTTAATGTGATATGTTTAATAATTACACATAAGTTTTGTGATTAATATTTGGCTATCTATAATAATTTTGTATTTCGTTCATTTTTATTTATTTAAAAAGATATTTAATCAAATTTAAAATTATGAATTCGCATGGTTAAATCTTGATCGTTGGATGCATGATTTTGCCTCGTATATTTGGTGTATTTAATTTTTTTGGGTGCATAATTAAATTATTAATGAGTCGCCGTGTGGATAAGATGGAACGCCAAGTGTAGTGCTATGATTGGATGGCACTGTCATCCTTCTATACTAAGAAATGATTATTTCCCGGGTTTACGGTTTCTTAGAGAACTTTTCATTTCAGTCATTGGTGTGGGCCCTCCGACAAAAGCCCACAAATAATGAAAGCCCAACTTTTACGTGGCAGAAGTTAACACTCAGACGAAAAATTACGGTCGAAAAGAAATATCTTTATATTCTCTATGGCCCATTTGAAAGCTTGTAATTTTTATTTCAGACTCTGTGGGTTGGGTAAAAATATACATTATAAAAGATTTCTTTTAAAATCAAATAATTCTACTCAATTTAAGTATGATTGTATGTGTGATAGGATCAGGGGCAGATGTCGGGGGTAGGCGATGTCAGGGGACAGGCACGGCTGCAGCCCGTGCTAGTCTTAGCCCTCCCCCAAATTTACTCTAAAATTTGGACTATTTAAGAAAAAATGAGAGTTAAAATGACTAATGGATCTAAGAGCCAGTCCTCCCCAGTTCCATTCCTAAATCCACCTTTGGATAAAATCTATTATACCAGGAATATCTTAAATTACAATTAACTCATAATAAGTTGATCACACAAAGAGCAGTTGATTTGTGAAAAGAAAAAGAACAATTAGAGGAGAGCCCACATATGGAGGCGGATGGCTAAAGGCGTTGGCCCACAAGAGGGCAATTTGGGGGGGAATTATTGGGCTTCAGTGTGGGCCCTACCATAACTTCTAATGGGTTGGATCTCTGGGCTCCAACTGCTCTTTTATTTTGCTCCTATCCAATTAAAATTAGGGGGAGAGGCCCCATTAATTACAACAATAATTAAACAAGGCGGCAATTGCTTTGTCCCTTGCAGTGATCTAAATTCCAAGTAAGGATATGGAGACGACTTTTATACCCAAATAAAAATTGATACTTTTGTGCACAAAGTTTGGTGCGTGTAGTTTGTTAGTTATTACGTGTTTGGTAAATTTATTTAAAATTCGAAACTTTATAATTGTAAATTCTCATTGACAAAAAAAGAAATATTTACCTTACTTTAGCAATGGGATGATTTAAAAACATCATCTTTTGAATTTAAAATTATAAATATATTAATAGTTTCGTTGGTATTTTGGATGTCGCACGATATATAATTTACGCCTTTAAGAAAAGTCAATGTATTACGGATAAGTCTTTTAATGGGATTAAATTTTGACTAGGTGTGTTATGAGACAAAAAAAAAAAAAAATGTGTTGCTTTTAAGTCCCTTTAGGTTGTTTTTTAACAAAGTGAATTTAAGCCAATTTTTTTATTTTTCATTAAAGAAAAAAAGAGATCAAATTTTATATAGAAGAATACTAGTGAGAGAAGCTTATATGAGAAGAGCCAATGAATAAAAAGAAAAAATTAACCAAAAAAAATAGAATGAGATAAAAAAAAATTTGCAAAATATTTTTTTGTGTGTGATGTAAAATGATATAATTATAAATAAAATAATTGATGAATCTATTTCGTCAATTAAATTAATAGTTAAGACTTTTACTATTCGTTCTCCCACTTCTAAATATCGTATCTTTACCTTATTTTTAAAATTATAATTTAATTTAAACTTTCATTTGTCTCCTAATATTTGAATATCATATATCTATCCCATTTTTTTAGATATTATTTATCAACATCAATACATTAAATAATATAAAAAATATATTACATAAAACTAAAAATATAGTATACACTATTCATATTATATATTAAATATTACATATTTGATACGGCTTGGAATCTGTGCACATAATAGTACAGAAATGTCGGGGAATGATTCGGTTCGGTTCGGTGTCAGGGGGAGGGGAGGTACGGGTTCTCGGTCCTCCTCACGTCAATGTTCTCTTCTCTTCTCTCACAAAGGAAAAAGATAATATTCCAAAACACCAATTCTTTTTTTCTTTTAATGTTTTTTAAAGCTATCTTATGTCGATTGATTCGCATGCCCACGGCTGAATACCGTGGATTGAAGGATGATTGACTCAGATCCACCTGCTTATTCGATCTTCTCTATCCTACTTTTATTCTCATCTTCCCTTTTTTTATAATTTATTTTCTCAAAAATAAGAATACAATTAAGAAAAATAAAAATTAACTTTTACCAACAGTTGTCAAAAGACTTTAAATGCAATTAAGATACATTTATAGTTAGGAGTGTGCAAAAATTCAAATAACTCGAACTAGTTGAATTATTTCACTCGATTCGATTCGCTTCGATTATTTTTGATAAACGATTCGATTCGATTATTAATTTTTCAAAAAATTAGAGTGTCGGTTCAATTCGATTATTGCATTATAAATAACCACAAAAATCGAACCAACTTGTTTGACCCCCCGCATTACACCCTTCCCCAAAACCCGGCACTCAGCCCAACCCCCTGACCCTTTACACCCGAATCCCTAATCTCACCTATGAGAGAATCGATTCAACCCTAATTCCTTTCCTCGTCGTTCGTCGAAAGACTCAAGAACCAATCGATGTCGCCCCCCAACACCCAACCCAACCTTCTTGTACTCGAATCCCACCCGAGAGAGCAAATTGAAACCCTAAGTCCCTAACCTTCGCCATCGTCGTCGGAACCAATCGTTGTTGCAGTCGGCTTCTAAATTGTCACCCATCCTATCGACACCGATAGGTATAGACCCGACACCATTGCCCCTTCATTCCTTCTCCTTGGAACAATCATATTCAGAACACAAAGGGAAAGAAGAGATACAGTATCAAAGCTTTTGTCCGCTTCAATTCCTTAATTGATTTAGACTTTAAGATTAATAGGTACATATATGTGTATATATAAATAGTTGTACACTGCATATATAGATAAATGATATGTATTGCAAGATATATTTTGTATAACTTTTGAGTGAATGATTGTAGAAATCAACTAATGCTATTTTATTATTAACCATGAATGAAATTTATCCAATTTTTCTTCAATTTTAGATTTGGATGCAAATGCTTCTGAAATAAAATAAACATTGATATTTTAGATTGATATTGTGGATTGATGCTCTACGTTTATATTCATATATGTGTGTTTAGATTAATTGATGTTGTGTGTTTGGATGTTGTGCGTTCCAATTTATTCTATTTGAATTTGGATAGATAACTTGTTTTCAGTTCAGTATATTGGTTATTATGTTAATTAGTTTGATTTTTTTGACAATTATATCGGTTCAGTTACCAAAAATTCAAATTCGAGTAGTTCAATTTCAGTTAGTGAATAGGTTCGGCCGGTTCGATTTTATGTCTAAGTTTGGTTAGGTATTTTTGGTTAAATTCGGTTCGATTATAATCGAATGTATACCTCGGTATTTTATTTTTAATATTTTTATTAATAATAAAAATATTTTAAAAGTTAAAAAGAGAAGTCAGCCTGAATAGTCAACCGTGATTTTCTTTAATATTTTAAAAATTAATTGTTCAAATACTTTTTGTCATTGACGGGAAACAAATGAGTTGTGACCAATAAATAATATTTATAAGACTAATCCAGATATCTTTTAATGCTTGACAATTAATTTGTTAAATGTTGAACATAAAATAGCTAGTGTGACACAATGTTTCCTAATACCAAGAATATGGTATTTTGACAAATAGTTTCATTAAAAGAAAATATGCAATTTATTTATTTTATTTTTTTTTATGATTCAGGTGTTCAAATTTTACTTGCCTAGTTATGAAGGAGATCAATTTTCCTTTTGATTCGGCCTTCGAATAAATCAAATGTGGTTGTAAGGTTATACACTCTCAAGCAGACACATTTAATTTCTACAAAATTGAAATTTTTGTTTTCACTAGAAGTTAATCTTTTACCATTTTTAAAAAAAATTAAAAATTTTATCACTTGTATAATGTACTAAGGCGAAATTTATTTATTTTTCTCCAGGTGAGGTTGGAAATGACTTGCAGACGAAATC